>NW_026938622.1:0-85523 GCF_032062105.1 Saccostrea cuccullata | reverse complement strand
TCTAAGCATGACAGATGCGTCAGCGTTACGGGATTTTACCCAGCCCGACGAGCTGAGTGACCTGACCCTGGTGATTAGTGGCACCCCCCTCCACGTCCACAAACAGTATCTGGCCGAGTGGTCCCCCGTGTGGCGCCAGCTGTTTCTGGAGGAATGTTCCAGTCCCGAAGGTCTACGGGAAATCTTAATGCCTGATAAAAACTTACAAGAAGTTACGGAACTATTGCACTGTATTTATTCCACACAGAAACCTATTTCAGGTAAACTTAATTATTGCATTATAATTGTATTTACTCCACAAAGAAATGCATCTCATATAAACTTACAAGATTGATTGATTATATGTTGTTTTACATTCCATCTAAGACTTTTTCATTCATACACAGACATCACCAAAATCTGACCTTTACTCAGCACTCAGGGCCTTTCTTTTTACAATTTTAAAACTTTTCTTTCGAAATTTCTGTACAATGTTAGCACTGAGGACTCTTTATTGTCCTAAAATATTCCCTTCCCCAGTAAGAAATATTGATCAGCAAACTAACTTATCTTTGAAGTGTTTTCATTTAATAAACAACAAGGAGAATAAATTGTTTTTCCATTACGAGGACCTGTTATTATACAATGTTTGGCTGGAAAACGGAGTCGCATGTCTGAGTGTTTTAAAATCATTGTCAGATCTTACTTCTTATCTCAGATCCAATCTCACACAAAGAATTTATTGATAAAACTTAACTCCTAATGAAGACATAGATTTTAATCTTTGTTTTTTTTATCATTGATCTGATAAAAGTCTCAATATACAGATGATTAAATGGGAATTAATGAAAAATAAACACTTTAGTTCAAACATTCAATTTTAAATTAATGGAAAATGAAACATTAGTGTTGTTACGATAGTCGCCGACTATCGAAAAATCGTCGTTTAAAGGTCCAGATCGGCGACAATCGGTTGTAAATATTATCATCGATAGAACGCTATATTTTTCAAGCCGATCAGGTTTAACTTTTATATTCACCATAGGGACGTCACTCAATCGGCGGTAAACAAAATGGCGAACGTGCGTGGTGAAGAGGTTGACTCTGAATTATATCTATATCCTGGTGCAACACGATCTAAAGTTTGGAGTTTTTTGGCTTTCCGAAAAAGGGCGATGGGCCTCCATGCAAAAATAATTTACAGATGGACTCGGTTATTTGTAAATTGTGTAAAAAGACATATGCCAATAAAGATAAGTTGAAGTTCGCGGTCAAAAGTCATGGAATTCTACTCGTGCTGAATGAATAAATTTAACCTTTTTTAATAGTTCAAATTATCGATTATATAATGGATTGTGTTCTTCCGATTCAATTTGATAATCGATCGTAAAATTTGTCCGATTTTACAACACTATGAAACATATCCACAGGTGTTCACCAAAGTATAACAGAAAACTTGAAAATTTAGTTTCAATAACAAAGAATAACAAAATTGTTAATTGTTTTGCTGGGCATTAATAATTGTTTTTAATCAAATGTTTGAAATTCCAAATAAAAGACTTGCATGACAGATATGCAAATTCCCAAATTACTTTATATTTTTTTTTATAGATACTAATGTGAAATTTTTACTACAACTTTCTGATGAATTCCAAATAAATCGTGTGAAGGAAAGATGTGAACAGTTTCTCATCAACCAGGACAGATCTCTGGGAATATTAGTCCTGGCCGAAAAATACAACCTAAGGTCCCTCTATAAACAGTGTATGGAGTACGCCAAAACTAAGACACTGGAGGAACTGGACTCAAGTCCTGAGATTAAACGGCTGTCATCAAAGACAGTGTTACAGATCTATCATGACAAGATAGAGATGCTCCGCGACTATTCTAATGACATTACACAGAGAGACAGACGGACAATGCTGGATTGTGAGACCCTAAGGATGGAGAAAGCCAACATGCTGAGGAGTTTACAGGGCATACAGAAACTCTGGGATACCCCCAGTAAGAGGTGCTTCAGACACATTGCTGACAGCGCGTTCAATTACAGCTGTGCAGACTGTAACGAAAAAATCTACTTTGAGGTTCGGAAGTTGTGTGGGGAGGGGCAACACCTCAGACGATACTTTCCCAAACCCCCCGAAAAGAAATGATAAATATCATTGCTAGCTATAGATTACAGTGAAATTTGGAAATGAACATAATTTATAACAGTAAGATTTGGAGCTTCATCCTAAGCAACAAAGCTAGTCTTCAAAATTAACCACCTCACTGGCAAAATGTCTCATTAAAACACTTCAAACTGCATAGTACTGCATAGTTCTGCATAGTGCTGTGTCTGAACTATGTTTAAACTGGCCAGAAAGTTATCACTTGAAACACAAATTAATACATGATCTTTTACAATCACTTTAAGTTGTTTGTTATTTTTGTAGTTAATAAATTTGATAATTAACACGTTTCTTGACTGATATAAATTTATTAAATCCTAATCTGACCAGGAAAGTAAATGGCCAAACAGAATAATCCAATGGCTACCATCTGTTTAGGTAGAAAAATAGTACAATAAAATTGAACTTTGTTAAAATTATTCAAACCACGCAAAAGCATGTATATTAATACAATAAATTAAATTGGAAAGCTTGGAACATAAAGCCATTCTCAGATCACACCTTCATTCAAGTTACGATGTGATTAAATTAAGCACAAATTCAAGAACCTGGGGCCATATAAATGGAATTTTACTGAGTTATCCCCCTTCATAGAGAGATCTATGCAACAGTTCTTAAAACCATGTGTGACAAAAGATAACCTTATTTAATTAATCAAAGTAAAAATTGTTGAGGAATTAGCCAACTACAGCTGTAGAAGTCCGTTAAAACTAATCATTAACAATGGTTGTCCTTAAGACTTGGGGTTGGGTAATTTCCCAACCTAATTATAATGATGTAATCCTAACTCTCCATCTACTTCTTTAATGTACATTGCTATTTCAATTCTTAGTGACAACCCTGATTAACTAATCGATGGTGAACTAAACTAACTTACATCTCTAAGTCCTATACTCACCTCTCTGACTCGCTCCTTGACCTCCGCTTCTGATGTTAATGGACTTTGTGTACGTGAGCTGTTCTCTGCTAAAATAAATTTTAATTAAAAATCATATAAATATAAAGAGGGGTTTGTTATTGGACCAGATTTATTTAATGAAAAAAAATATGTATCCATCAACTTGAACTGTCAAAAAAGTTAGAACTCTATTTAACCAACAACAAAAATTTACCATTATAGCAAAATTTGATGAAATGATTTGTGTGTCATGAAAGACAACTCTGTCAATACTAGATAAACAGGAAATATCAAGGTTTATTTTTTACTTAAGCATACGTATTGCAGCAACCAACAATCTTCTGCCAGTAATTTACCGGTATGTGAGGGCATTTGTGGTGGGGGTGGGGGGCTAAATTTTTATATTTGGTGGATGAAAAGACTGATAAATTTAAAGTTACCTTTAAACAGGAAAAGTAAATTTTCATGTGCATAACTACATTTCTTCAACAAACATGAAATTCAATTCCAAGTCAACTTTCTTTAAAATACATAACTATCTTTGATCATGAAATTCGATTCAACTCCCAACAAATTTTAAAACAGTATTTTTTCCAAAGAAATAAATTACCCCCACAAACACATGTGATTCTGCAGTAAATTCTGCTTAATTTTTCCTCAAATCTGAAGTTTTTTATCATAATATGATGGAATTAATTTTTTGTAAAAATTTTCAAACATTAAAATCAATTTTTATCGTTCTAAAATAATGCCAGAACATTTATTGCTTCTCACCTGATGAAGAGAGAAGTCCGAGACTCTGGACTGCGGTACGAGCCGCGGCATACTTAGAATCATCCTCACTACCATACACATCTGTATATAAACACACAAAATCATAAAATCCATACATAGAATTCTCAACAAAACTTTTCACGTCTGAACAAAAATACAGAAATATTAAACGAACAAAAATATATTCCAATTAAAGTGAAGATTTAGAAAGTAAAATCACTTGCCAAGGTCAATTTGCATTAAAGATAGATATATACATGTTCAACTTTCTGTGTAGGAGATAAGACTACACATTATCATAATAGAATAAGATGACTTCACCATAAAGCTATTTTATTTAAAATGATACTAGCATGCATGGTTCAAAAGAATCATGTCCAGGACCAGAGGGAGAAACAAGTTGGTTGGGATTGGTTAAGCTCATGAATTTATGGAATCATGTAAACATAAGGATTCCATAATCATTGTCCCGTAATATTACAGAGAGAATGGCAGTGTCCATGGATGTTTTAATTAGATCATAAAAAGATGCAAAATTGCCCTTTGTAATTTACAGGAGAAAGATTTTGTGAAATCTCATCAAAATTTGTATAGTGGTATGGGTCGAGTTGATTAGAGAGGAGTATCCCCAAGTATAATTGACATATGGACAGACATCCCTATCACTATATACAATGGTATAAAATTAATTCATTGAGAAAAGGAAGAAATGGTACTCAGAAGAGTCAGACCTGTTCATTGACAAACAAAAATAGTTTTCCATAGGACACTTATGCGTACATACTTATATTCAAATGAAAGAAAAAGTGAGCAAGCTCACATACCCCATGCTCCCCCAAAACTTGAAGTGCTGAAATTGCCAGAAAAAATAAAGGAATCCCAATTTCCTAGTAATATGCATATCTACACATTGTGTTCTAAATATCTGCAAAGTTTGACGAAATTCTGTGCAGCAGTTTATGAGAAGTTGCGCTGACAATCTGTTAATCTCTATATTCAAGGTACGGACAAAAATCTAAGTAGAAAAGGGCCGAAATTCCAAGGAAAATAAGGGAATCAGAATTTCCTGGTACATGTAATATGCACATCTACACATTGTGTCCTAAATATATGCTACGTTTAATGAAATTCTGTGCAGTGGTTCATGAGCAGATGCGCTGACAAACTGTTCATCTCTATATGCTGCATGCAAGATATGGCCAAAAATCTAGTGTAAAAGTGCGGAAATTCCCGGAAAAAATAAAGGAATCAGAATTTCCTGATAATATGCACATCTATACATTGTGTCCTAAATATCTGCAAAGTTGACTAAATTCTGTGCAGCGGTTTATGAGGAGTTGTGCTGACAAAAAAAAAACAGGACTGACTGACGGGTCAAAAGCATTATACCTCCCGCAACTTGTTGCGTGGGGTATAATAAAGTCAATCCTCACTATCTCAAACAGTACAGGGAAAATACTTTGGGACATCTGTGTATTCAGGATATCAAAGAATAAGTAGTTTGAATTCCCAATTCACTTTGACATATCCATGGTATTTGGGAATTATGAGTTATATAGATACCAAAGTCAACTGTAATTTGAGTTTATTTAGCATTTACCTCCACTTCCGTAGGTTTTGCCGTTAAATTTGACGGAGCCGACATAACCTGGGTTATTTGTCACCTTCGTCATGATACTGTCAAACACCAGTCTGATATTGTTGGCTCTGGCGTAGGTTTCTAGAGTTTGGAGATATCTCTCTCCATCAGGAACTGTAATTTACAAAACAGAATGGTCAGACAATGTCAATTAAATCCATATATATTCAATCATATTCAGAGGCATCCTCAGAAACAATCTCACGTCTCACCTTTAACAAAATTAAGTTTGTTCTGCCTCAATGGGGGCTTGGACACTAAAACAAATATGTACATTAAATTCTTGATTTGTTTGCACTTTATTCTTTTAAATCTAACTATTTGATAAACAGTTACAAAAATTGTGTGTTTCTCATTTTACCGACACATTTAACAATAGACCTAATATAGAAAAACAAAGTAGGTTTTACTCAAGTAAGTTTTTTGTATTAATCAAAATCTTATTCACGTTAAAACAGATATTTTATAAAATGCTGTAAATGACTAATTACTGTGGTTCTGTTTGTCGGATTCTTCTCTGCTTTATTTTCTGGTATTACTTGGTTACCTTTACTGTATAGCTTACTTTTTTATTGTATATATACCTGGTTTTTGCATACTGGTATTTTCTGGTATTATTTGGTTATCTGTACTGTATTGCTTACTTTTTTATTGTATATATACCTGGTTTTTGTATACTGGTATTTTCTGGTTTTTGTTTATTAGTGTTCATGTTTTCTGACGGAATATTTTCTTTCCCATTTTGAAATTTTCTGGCGAACCTTGGAGGTATCTCAAATCTGTGGCCAAAACCAGTATCTGGCTACAATAACCAAAAAAAAAAGTTTGGAAGCCAATGCTCACTATTAATACCCCCGCTCTGAGGTGAAACTAGAACTGTCCAATAGGGACAAATACCCCCGCTGGGTTTTTCAGAGTAGGTGCCAATTCAGAAATATTTTATGGATCTAGTAAGAGGTGTTCACTATTGTCTAATAAAGTGCCCCGCCACAGCATGATACACCCATCAAATATTGTTCAATAATCATAAATTGGTTAGGGTGCAAGAAAATCAAGTAACCTTGATTAACAGATTGACACAGATTTCAATGATCTAATTTCCATTTCTTATTATATTTGAAATATTGTACATACATCTCTAAAAGACTTACAGTGTAGGGATTAATTAAAACAAATAATACATCCAGAGCTGCCAACATTCTTAAATGACAAATAGTAAGGCGGGGTCTAGGGACCACCTAGGCCCCCTGTCGCTGAAGATGTTTTGTAAATGGACATGTAATCTGAGGCATGTTTCCATTTTGTTTACTATAAAACATTGACATTAATGTGATCCGTCTTCTAAAACTGAAACGATGATACAAGCAAGCGTTGTAAGAATTATGAATATATTATAATAGTAGAAAATATAGACTGCCAGCTATGAAAATACGTTTTTTATATATACTTTGAACGAGAAAAACTGAAATCGGAAGAATATAGAGAGAAATCGTAAGGCGTATTTTAGACGTTGATTTCGTACGCCTTACGCCAAAATCGTAAGGGTTGGCAGCTCTGTACATCATATATAATTCTAATTAAACTGGCTGTGTTAGAGCTTAACAAATATCCATCTGCAGCTTTAAATTGTTTATTGCATATTTTATGAAATAATGGAAATGCTACAGTCTAATAAAAAAAAATCAAAAATTAATTATTCTTTAGACTATAAAATTCTAAGTGAGACATGACTGCAATTTGCTGCAAATATATAAAAATTGAAATGTAATTTTTTTTTTCAATGAACACATGTATAATTAATTTTAATTATATTATACAATACTAATTCAGTTTCAATCATACACTAAAACATCAATTTGTTTTAATTACATTACACCAATTGAAAGATCTTTATCTGAACTACAGCCATCAAGAACTCTTAATTAACACAAGCAACTATAAGGCCATTTCTTTTTGCCCAACTCCCAAGAGATAAATTAAGATAACACTGCATCAGATCAGATCTAGAGATGCTCTTGCCAGTTAACTCCCTATAAAGAACTCATTAATTCTCTCTAATTTGACATGCACATTTCTGCTATCAAAAATTCTCCTTGACCAGTGCTTGATAATTATGCCCATGGGACAAACTGAATTCCTATCAAATCATTAACATTTGTTACAGAATCTGCTGTAAAGTATATGATGAAAAAATAAGTTTTTACTTCATTTCGCATTTTTTAATAAGGATACAACTATATTTTAACATTTTTTAGGATTATGAAATTTAAAATTTTAAAGACTGTTTTTTTTTTTTAAAAAATCACTTAAATTAAAGGTCACAGTGACCTTGAAATAGGTCGTGACACACCGTCTACCCAAGATGCATAAATTTTCCAAGTTTGATGATTGTAAGTCTAATAGTTTCCTAGTTATGAGCCAAACAAAATCACAAAAGAAAAAAGAAGAAATGCCTGTAAAATGCAGAAAAATCATCCAGTCATGATGAAAATCCCAGGTGCACACCTTCATATGGTGAATAATAAGTGTATAAATTTTCAGACAAATCCATCCAATAGTTTCTGAGAAACGGTCCGGACAAAATCTTGTCTACAGACAGACGGACATGGTGGTTCCAATATACCCCCCTAAACTTCGTTTGCGGGGGTATAAATAGGCTATCATCTTAATTACACAATTTCAGTTATGGGTAGGTGCATGGATAAATAGGAAGTTGACATCAGATTCCTATAAAAATAAATCCCACCATATGGCATGCCTCAGCAAAGATTGTGCTAAAATTTCAAGCATCTGCAATGAGCAGTTGCTGAGAAAACTGCAACAAAAATTTGCTATGTATGGTTCGGACAGACACACAGATAAACAGAAACAAAAATGAATCCCACCATATGCAACCAAAAATTTGTTACAGACAGACAGACGGACACACAAGGGTAAGACAGTACACCACCTTCTCCTTCGGAGAAGAGCTTTAATGAAAACATACACTTTCAAAGAGTCCATTTACATGTACATGTAAAATAAAGAGCTTCAGAATTTTTTGCATAAGACTTCAAAATATCCAAAACTGATGACAATTTTCTTGAAATTATGCATGCATTAATTGTTGATTAAATTTTTAGTAGAGGATTAGTTTACTGAAGTGAATTACCACATGTGGTTCTGTTGTCGCGGCAACCATTGCAGCGTTAAATGCTCTGTTTACAGTTACTTGACGTCTGTTGCCATCACCAGAGTTAATCTATAGATGACACAAATTCAACAAATAATCCTTAAAACATGCACAAATTAAGACAAAAGATACATTTAATGAATGGAAAAACTGGGGAAAAAAAGGCTTTTTTGTCTCTGCATGGGCACTGAATAAATATTTTTTACTACCTATTTATCCATGTTTTAAAGATAAAATATACATTAACCTAAGAAGAGTATACTTCTTCCACTGTTTCTTTGTCATTCTCTATCAATGTGATATCAAATTAAATGTGTTTCATATCTATGCCAACAAAATTACTTCCTTTCTTTTTTGCTTTCATTGGTGCAAAAAGGAAAGAAGCCATGGAAGCTCTAAGCAACATAATTATGAAATATCAACTTAACTTAATACATACATAAATATATCCTGTAAGCCCAATCCTACATGCATTGCATCTCTTGAATCAAAGCTTCTTGCCATAACTTATTAAACAGAATCTACACACATGAACTCTTTCAAAGACAACTGTTGTGTATTGAGTGGTGATTTCCATTACGTAAACAAACCTTTATTTCCTATGTAGCTTGTAACACAAGCTTTGATTGGTTACAGAGTCGGGTGTAAATTTCCATGCATCCGACTTGAGCCGGGGGTAAATAAAATGTGACATTCCAATGCATACTTTTTCTATGATAAAAACCAACTAACATGACGTCACAATGCATTGTTGTACGTAGTTATCTTACTAGATCAATTGAGACACATTTGATTAGACCCTAATGTTTACAAAGAATTTTTATGGGTATATAGGAAATAAATTCGTTCTCCGGGTCCAGTCAAGGGTGTATGGGGATTTACCCCAGGTTGTATTCCATACACCCTTAAGCCACAGGGTGTATAGAATAAAACCAGGGGTATATCCTCGTACACACTTGATTGAATCTGGATAACTAATATTATTATCCTTCAGAATTATACAGTCAATCTGATTGGTTTAGAGCATGTCACGTGAGGTGAAACAATTGGTGATGTCTCCCTCATGCGCAGGGTGACAACTGTTGTCACCCTTCAGACTACAATGAATAGAGCAAGCGAGCATGATGAGTTACAAGTTTGTTGTCGCCCCTTGAATGAAAATATAGTGGTTTAAGCGAGATAACTCTTATTTATAATTATTCACACATAAAATTTGTTAATATGCAGGATCGGTAAACACTAAATTCTAACGATGACGTCAAAATTGGTTGTTGACATATTTTGAAAGTATGGAATTGAATCAGAGCAGAGTAAGAGGATACAGAGATTTGATTACTATTTTCTACTCTATCTTACTGATAATTTAGATTCTTCAGGATAATAAAACTATTATGGACTGTTTAGAAGGGAGACATCACCAATTATCAGGTCTGCCTAATTTATACATACCTGTATATTGAGTGGTGATTTGCCTAGTAATGGAGGCCTTCCTCTGTAAGGAGTACGATTGGCTGGCCCTAGGGTGGGTCTCTGTCCCCAGGGTGGGGGTTTTCCTTTGGGTGGGAGTCTTACAACTCCCCCCTGGGAGAAAGATTTAAATGGCTCAGATCTTCTCATTGGTCTTCTGACTGCAGGCTACAGTGAAAGGGAAACAACTCCAACTATATGACTTTATAAGAATCAATTTTGATAAGAAAATGAGGTCAAGATCCATAGTAATGTAATATGGGGAACATATATTGTTGTACATTGTAACATTTCAATCCATAGGAATACCAATCAATTTTGTAAAAAATACTGATAAAGTTATTATCTAGCTAAACTTCCGTGCAAGTTCACAAACCTGATGTCATATTTGATGTTGCTATAAGTAAATTGACGTTTTAAAAAGAAGAATCCTTATTCTCAGAAATTGAAAAATACTTCAGGGAGGGGGGTGCTAATAGGGAAGGGACATTTAATAAGAAATCCAAGGCTTTGTTGAAGTCAGTTGGAAGTCCCAACAAATTTCTGTTGTGTCACTGCTTTACATTGAATACTGTACACAGGGAATTTTTCACCCCCTTTTTATTTTCGCCCTTTTTGCCCTCTTCATAATTGGGCAAATTTAAAATGGGGCAAATTCAAAGAATACTGCATGATTTCTTAAACAGAACTGTGACTGGGTGAATTTAAAATGGGGCAAAATTGTTCGCAAGTGCAAAAGGACGAAAATAACCCTGTAATCAGTATCTGAAATCCCAACATATTTTTTTTTTATCAAACCCATCAAGTTCAGGTTTTGACTGTAACAATTAAAAAATATTTATTCAATCATTCTAAAAACTTCCTTTAATTAAAACATTATTATATCAGTGCTGAATACTACAGCCTAATCAGATGTACCTTGAGTTTTTTGTTTTTCTTTGTACTTCTTTGTTTGGCCACCATAGATTGTATGTGTGCTGTCTCCTCGTTAGCAACAGCATGATAGACAATCTCTCCCTGCTTATTCCTACAATAAAACAAGATAAATATAAACAACAAAGACAAGTGGCATCAAAACACAATATTGCCCATACATTTAAAAGGCACTTATGCCGAAAATTTTGCATTTATCAAATAGTCAGGGAGGTGACACAGCATGAATATGCGTTTCCAGTAAAAATCCTATTTAGTCTGTAGGATAATTAGAAAAATAATCATTCCGAGTTAAAACATTCAAACTCAAGTATCTTTAATTTTTGGCTTTTACCACATGGTGCTCTTAATCTGCTAGTCCAGTATACATACAGCATTAAAAACATTTCCTTACTTTCTGACTCTGACGACATCTGGTATACTGTTGATAAAATCATCCAAATTAGAAAACCCAAGCTTCTTAAAGGGCAGAGGTTCCTGTGTGATTTCACGGTAGTCTCCTTAAAAAGACAAAATTATAATCAGTGATACTGAAAGATTCTTCCCTTCATGTTTACTGAACTCTGAGTGGTCAATGACTTGGTACATAATACATTGTAAACAAGACTTACTTTGTAATATGTGGGCGGGTACGCCCTCTTTACAACTCATAAGAACTGCTCTCAGCATGCTCTTGACCTCTTCTAATGCCATGGTCTAATGGTTTTCAGATTTTGAACCTAGAAAAAAGATCACATATTACAGTTTCCTTACATATTATTTCTTCACTTTTATTAGTTATAAGATAAAGGAATCCATCTGTATGATTCCAGTCCCAGCCAAATCTTTTTTTTCTGTAATTGCTTTTTGGCAGGTGCATCCACTGATCAAATATTTCTATGCCCAGAATTTTACCAAATAATTTTATTATATTTTGTCTAGCATGCCAGAAATATGAAATTTATTACATCATGTACACTTTTTGTGTCTCCAATGCAAATAAGTTTCTATGAAATAGTGGTTGAATGAACTGTCAATAAATTAATTATTTTCAATATACCGTATAAGTAGATTTTTATCGAGGATTTAACTTTGGCATTGTTAGCGTGGGTCATGAGATCGCTAAAATTGAATACCGCTAAAAATTAATTGCATTTTATTTGTACTAGCTGCTTTAGTATGCATTTTAAAATCGCAAAAATTACCACTCGCTAAAAATAAATTACCAATTGTTAAGGAGAAATCGCTAAATTTGCGTCTCGCTAAAATTTCCACTTATACAGTATTTAATATCAGTGATGTTATATATTTGATATATTTTTCATATATGAAAAATTAAACAACTGATGAATGAATTGATCACTGGAATCTAAAGTGAAAGTACATTGTTAAACACAATATGAAGGATAAGCCTCCAAAGTTACATGTCCTTTGGGCTCACAGATGTGCCATTTCCATACCCCCACTTCTAACCTTACCAGACATCAGATTCCCAGGATTTGTAAAAGATTGTCAGATTCTCGGGACTTTAATTCAATAAATATGTAACATTAGAATAATTAAATATAACTCAGAATTTTTTTTCTGATTTATTTTCATTATTTAAATGGTTATCAAATAACCTAATTCTGCATTTTACTTTGCTGAAATAAGTTCCAACAGAAACAATTACATATGATGTGGAACAGGCCCAAACCACAGCTAGAATAGAACTGTATAGCTCTCTGAATACATTGACAGGCCGGAGAGCTACAGTGCCATCCATTCTGCAGCTACAGCTAGAATACATGTTGGAAACCCCATGCAAAAAGTGTTGCATTACAATTAACTGTATCAAAATGGAGCAGATTTGCTGTATGCTGGATAATCTTGAGATTAAATGCAAAGACATATCTTATAGAGTAGCCCCTAATCCACCGACTATTTCCTAGTTTAAAACTTACTTTTCATGAAAAATTAATCCACAAATCAACCAGAAATATAAGTATAAAGAGGGCACAAAAAGTGTCAAACTTTGAAACTTTTTCACGAGGAAATTCGAAATTTTCAAAAGAAAGTGTTTTGTCAAGATTTTCTGCAATTACAGATATGAATTCTCACATACCTGCAGCTCAATAATACATGTAGATTTCTTCTTGTAATAATTGGAACACTTTCTCCTTGTCTTGCAGTTGTTTTTTAATTAAATCGAAATCGAAACGGGAAAAAAAATTCTTAGAAATACAGTAAGTCGTACCAAGATTTGTCGTGACATGTGCCCTTCCTTATTTAGACATTTGGCGCCAAAAGTTGATAAATAGCGTAAACTGTCGGGTCTGGCATTTCTCCAGGTATGGCCCAAGGCACTCTACAAGACTTGGAAATTTTGCAAGCAAGTAATTAAAGTGCCCGCCCAAGCACGAAAAACAAAAACAAAAAAACTAATTCGGGGGTTGGGGGTGGGGGGGGGGGGGTGTGGGGTGGGGGTCCAATGAAAATATAATATTAATTAGGGAACTCCGATCCTCATTCAGGAGGGATAACTGTTTAATTCATAATTTAATTCAAAAACTCTCAGAGTGAAGCTTGAAAATTAATCTTTTCATGTAACAATTTTCATTCTATACCTCTCAATGTGTTTCAAGGTTCTTTGAAGTTCTTAAAAACGTATTACAAAAATTGAAATTTGTTATCCTATAAAAGTATCTTAAAATTACATATTTCCAGAAATTGAGGTTCTTTCCATCTTACCATAGATACCAATGTTTATTAATATTAAATGAAATTAGAATTGATCTATGGTGTTTTGCAATGATAGGAAAAGCTACTGTGCATTGTAAAATGATCGAAATAAACAAAAGAAACTAGAGTACCTTATATGTATAATAAAAATTTCTTTAAAAGCCTGGATACCTATAAGTCTTATTTCTAAAATATGTTTGTTGATCAAAGTTGAATTGGAAAATGCATAGTAGGTGATTTCATTCGCATTTCCTGAAAATTTAATTCTTTGAGATTTACT
This sequence comes from Saccostrea cuccullata, assembly GCF_032062105.1. Classification (NCBI taxonomy): domain Eukaryota; kingdom Metazoa; phylum Mollusca; class Bivalvia; order Ostreida; family Ostreidae; genus Saccostrea; species Saccostrea cuccullata. Next base: position 71,510 of record NW_026938622.1, on the reverse strand, counting down.
TATTTTTCTTCTATAATATGATTAATTTTAAAGACAAAGTTTGAAGAATAACCGTGGGTAAAAAAAATGTCTTTGAGAATTCATAAATATTTTTTGTGAGCATTTTAATTAGTCAATGCCTGATTTTCAGACCCGAGGATCGAAGTACCTTAATACTTTCCCGTGGAAAGATTTTTCTGCATTGTTAAAAAAAAGTTTGGCGTGCCCTTTCAATGAACATTTGCAACAGTGAAAGATTACTGTTGGAAAAGTGGGAGCCTCCCATTCCCCCGACATTAAATGCCTGCATGGATTGGACGATGTAGCCAATTTCTTTAATTATTTGATTTTTGCAGTATACTTTTATACGACCAAGCTGTATGTATGAATGTACGTAGCATTTTCCTTGTCTTCGTTGTTAATTTGTGTAGAACATTTCTTAAAAAGGTCATCCGGCTTTGCTTTTCTTATTTATTTACAGTACACACGAAAACATTTATGGAGTAGACATCCCCTGTTGACTGGTCACCTCAGCCGTGATCCCTCTATATTTACATCCACTTAATATTTTCTCCTTTATTTCTTAAGAAAACCCATTGCGTTAATCAGTGCATGAACTAAACCAGGCATGCCACCTGTACAGATTTCTTGATCAGTGGCTGTTCCATCAATAAAACGTACAAAGACGTCGGCATCATTAATACAATAATTAATCTTTTTAATCCTACTTTAAATGATTATTCAATAACAGATATAAATATGAACAATAAGATGTCTTTCTTTGATTGTTAGTACGGGAATGAATGTCGCAGCAATTGCAGAAAAAATTTACATAATATTTTTACAAAAAAATTTATATGTATTTTTTCTGCAACAGCTGCATTCATTCCTACGGTGGCTGGTATAGGACATGGTATGAAATTTTTTTTTATTAATTCGTGGCCACGAAATAAAATTCGTGGGAACGAAATAAAAATTCGTGGCCACGAAATAAAATTCGTGGGAACGAAATAAAATTCGTGGCCATGAAATAAAAGATAAAGAATCTAGTATATTGACAGATCGGGTTCGTAATTTAGATGTGTCCATACACGCGCGCGCGGATCTGCAGACAAAAAGCTGAGAATACATGTTATTTACAATAGCTAAGATTATGTCCAGTGCATTTTTTAATGTATTTCACACATTTATTGCTAGATGTTTCAATAAATAGAATGTACTTGTAAGGCTTGTTTAGTCAAACACTCAATGTTTATTTATTTAACAATAGTAGTATAAACCGTCTAGATGGCCGGGTCAACTGAGTGCACTTTTGGGGTTGGGGGGGGATAGCCGGGTCAAGCGAGTGCAGCCCCTGGGGGGATAGCCGGGTCAAGGGAGTGCAGCCCCTGGTGGGGGATAGCCGGGTCAATTCAGTACATATAGTCCCCTAAATACGGGGGTCTGTTTACACTGTGTTTACATTACACTATACGCTGCTACTACGATTCACAACGCTGCTACTACGATTTTGGCAGCGAGTCAAAAGAATTTGATTATGACGTCACTCATTCACAGTCTAGACAGTCTAGCCTAACCAGTTCAAACTGGATTTTCTGAAAACAATAACAAAAGACAGATGATAACAAGGCAATTTTATTCAGAATTCAGAAATCTATTCTCCAAATGTTGTTTTTCGTGTCAGCAATAAAGGGAATGCGACAATATATATACACTGTATAAGTCTCTGGAAGAATTCCTTGTTTCTTTCTATGTTCGAATTCACGAAAACAGCTTTCAATCTGGTTTTTCCATCCACTTTCCTTACAATAACAACTGAGCACCCATTTGTATCTTTGATAAAATAAATAACCATTTTTTCTCTTCAGACAGTATTGGTCCTCTCTGGTGTCATAATCTTCAGGATCCAATTCCACTCTTTTTACCAACCACACTCTTTTTTGGTATCTGGGACTAAATATTCTATGGCGTTTATAAAAATCCTGGATCGCTTCTTCTTTAGTTTTCATCCATTTTCCAAAGCTTGATCCATTGACTGACCAACAATACTCCGTTTTCTTTGTCATATTTTTTATCTGCTCCATTTTTTTTTACCTGTGTCGAATTCAGAATGCTAACGAAGTGTGAACGTCAATGTCCAGCGCTGGTTTATATACCTGCTGTGTGCCGTGTGCAAAAATACGTTTTACCTGCGTTTTCTTATATACCTGTTGCATCACCTGTAAAGGGCCGTGTGCAAAAAATATGCTGACTACACAGGTAATACTTGGCAGCGATTCAAGTTTGTTTAGGGCCGTGTGCAAAAAAAAAATATATGCTTACCTATGCATTGTGACGTCATCCACTGTATAAATACTGCTTTTCTCCTACTTTCAGCCCATTCTACAGTCAGAGCCAGCTCCAATTGGGGTCATGGATTCTACTAGAGAAAAACAGTTACATGCTCAGCGATTATTAGAATGGAAAAAAAGGGAGAGCGAATTAGATCAAATTCTTGATGAAAATAAAGAGCGAGAATTAGAGCTTAGGAAAAGAAATGCGGTAAGATTACAGAGAAGAGCTCTACAAGAAAAACAACGACAACAACAACTACAACAACAACGACAACGACAACTACGGGAGAGAGAATCAAATCAAATTCTTGATGAAAATAAAGAGCGAGAATTAAAGCTTCGGAAAAGAAATGCCATACTATTACAGAGAAGAGCTCAACTAGAAAAACAAAGACAGCAACAGCAAAGGACTAGGGCGCATGAGGGGTCAAAGTTACCTATTCATTCACCACCCAAACCCAAGGCCATATCCCAGTATTATCGAGTCAAAGTGAATCAAAGGGTGCACTCTAAAAAATTTAAAGCTCAACAGGATTTTTACACTGTGATTTTTAAGGAGTTTCCAGAGGAAGAAAACAGAGGATTTGTTCGGCGATTATTCAGAGACATGTTACAAACTTTCAAATCGAAAATGCAGTGTAATCCTAACGATTACCTCCGCCTGAACATACGCCACAAATCTCTGGAATCAGAGATTTGGTACGAGTTTACTCAATGTAAACATTTTAACGAGGACGTCATTTTAGACAAGATTGAAGCCGTGCAACAATCCAGAAAGGAGTTCAAACTGGGCGACGGGGGCATGGAATTTGATATGTTTCGGGTCAAGTATCCCGAGGGAAGTGGTGGAGACAAACCAAACATTTACAAGTGAATAAGGAGACTTTTAAGAACAATAAAAGAGCCATCGTTCGGATCGTCAATCCCTGGGATAAATTTTGTTTAGCTAGAGCCATCGTCGTCACTCGATTACACAGTCAAAAACCCGAACATCCAGACCCCGAATGGGAAAAACAATGGAAACGCATGAGATTAGGAGATGTAAGAGCCAATGACCAGAAGAACCAAGCCATAGCCCTCATGGAACAGGCCGAGTGTGATATCACTCAAGCTTGTGGATATGCAGAGTGGACGAAATTACAACAGGTGTTAGCTCCCCAGTATCGACTGAAAATATTTCAGTTCAAGTCTACTTCGACTAAACTCACCTTAGAGCGCATCTTCAAAGGCTGGGGAGACGGAACTTGTTTGAACATATTGTTAGACGACCATCATTACGATGCCATCATATCCATGCCGGGAGTAACGGGGAACCAATATTACTGTGATCATTGCGACGTGGGGTACAGGAATGTCACAGAACATCGCTCCAAATGCCCTCATCGCTGTACCTTTTGTTTAGGACATCACCCTAATTGTCCCGATGAAGGGATCGAGATTAAATGCCAGGAATGCCATGGAATGTTTAAGAACAGGACCTGCTACGAAAATCATTTAAGACCCCATAGTAAGAAGACCACCACTACTGTCTGCAATTTAATGGAACAATGCGAGAAGTGTCAGTCCTGGATACCTAAGAAATTATTCCCTCATCACAAGTGCGGAGGACAGAAACAGTGTAAGATCTGTAAGAAAATCGTCGATACCGATCATCAGTGCTACGTACAACAGAAGCCCCAGAAGAAGAAGAAGGGGAAAGGGACCTTAGAGTTTTACATCTATTTCGATTTCGAATGCACTCAGGAAACCGGCATTCACATCCCTAATCTGTGTGTGGCACACCGCGTCTGTCAACATTGCAGTCACTTACCCATAGACCAACCCTGTCCTCATTGTCAACACATGGGACCCCGTCAGCACCTATTTCAAGGACCAGACACCTTAAAGAAGTTCATGGACTGGTTATTACAACCCACTACAGGTACTAAGAATTCCACTTTAGTACACGACGAGGCCATTATCATCGCCCATAACTTCAAAGGCTACGACGGACAGTTCATTTTGAATCACCTGGTGCATTCCTCTTGCCTGAAACCTAACGTCATCATGAACGGCAGTAAGATCTTATACATGGAAATATGCGGACTGAAATTCATCGACTCGTATAGTTTCTTACCGTTTGCATTAGCCAAGATGCCCTCCGCTTTCGGATTCGACGAATTGAAGAAAGGCTATTTCCCTCACTTTTTCAATACGGAACAGAACCAGAATTACGTAGGACCTTATCCACCGGCAGCTTTCTACAAACCGGACGAAATGTCTACCAGTGGACGACGGGCTTTTTATGAATGGTACGAACAACAGAGGGGGAAAGTGTTTGATTTCCAGAAAGAGTTTGTAGGGTATTGTGTCTCGGACGTCGACATTTTACGCCGATGCTGTGCAAAGTTTAGAGCCACCCTCAAGAGTTTGGTCAATGTGGACCCTTTCCAGGAATCCATCACTTTTGCCAGTGCTGCTAATTTAGCCTACCGTCGACAATTCATGCCTGAAGAGACCATAGCCATCATTCCGAACCTCGGGTATCAACCGGCACGACAATATTCGGCTAAAGCCTGTCGGTGGCTCACCTGGATGAGTCAACAGACTGGATGTCACATACAACATGCCAGAAACGGGGGCGAAATCCAGATCGGAAATTATACCGTCGACGGATACCAGGAAGCGACTCGCACCGTCTACGAATTTTACGGGTGCTATTGGCACGGATGCCCCACCTGCTATCCCAGTTTACAGACCGAAACTCATCCTCATAGGACCCAATTTACTTACCAGCAATTACACGAAGAAACCCTCAGAAGGACTGGCGATTTAGAAAACATGGGGTATACCGTCCGTGGTATCTGGGAGCACGATTTCGATCAGCAAGTGCAAAAAGATGAGAGTTTACAGCAATTTGTAGGAAACCTGGACATTCCCGATCCTTTGAAACCTCGAGAAGCCCTGTACGGAGGTCGGACCAATGCCACCCGATTATATTGTGAGGAAGGGGACATGAGATACGTGGACGTTTGTTCCCTATACCCTTACGTGTTGAAACACAGACCATTTCCCGTAGGGCATCCCGAGATCATCACAGACGAGTTCCAGGACGTGAGAAGTTATTTCGGTCTCATTCACTGTCGGGTCTTACCTCCCCGAGACCTCTATCACCCCGTATTACCTTATCGGACGGGAGGCAAGTTATTATTTCCCTTATGTCGCACGTGTGCCGAACGACAGGACTCTACGTCTCAAGATCGATGTCCACACACCGACCAGGAACGTAGTCTCACGGGTACTTGGGTGACGACCGAATTACATAAAGCCCTAGACATGGGATATACCTTAGATCGAATCTACGAAGTATGGCATTTTAAAGAAAGCAGTCAGGATTTATTCAGATCTTACATCGATACCTTCCTCAAGATCAAACAGGAAGCCTCCGGATTTCCCCCCGACTGTAAGACCTCAGAACAAGAACAAGATTACATATATCAAGTCTTCGACAAAACAGGCATCCGAATGGACATTCTCAGTATCGAGAAGAATCCAGTGAGAAGAACCATTGCTAAACTCTTTTTAAATTGTCTGTGGGGAAAATTTGCTCAACGCTTGTTATTACCCAAAACCAGATACTTGGACGAAGAAGAGGAATTACAGCAACTCTTACAAGATTCGACTCTCGACATCAAGGGCATGCAACTCTTAGTCAATAAAGAGAACCCCAATGAAGACAAGATGCTAGTGAATTATCAAGACAAACAGGAATTCGTCGAAGAATGTCCCTTTGGAAACGTGGTCCTGGCTTGTTTTACTACCGCGCATGCCCGCTTACACCTCTACGAGACTTTACAACCTTTAGGAGATCGGGTCCTTTATTTCGATACGGACAGTATCATTTACCAACATCGGGAAGGAGCCTTTAATCCTACTTTGGGTAATAGTTTAGGAGAATGGACCGACGAATTAGACGGGGATCACATCATCAAATTCTTGTCGGCAGGCCCTAAAAATTATGCTTACCGGACGGCCAAAGGAACCGAGGTTCATAAAGTCAAAGGAATCACTCTCAACCATCGTACCTCCCAGATCGTGTGCCCAGAGACTTTAGAAAAAATGCTCAAAGGAGAAATAGAGGAAGTCACAGTCCCTTATCCCGACAAAATCCAGAGGACTCGTGATCATGAGCTCGTGAACAAACCATTAGAGAAAAAGTATAGAATTGTATATGATAAGAGACAATTGTTACCCTCTTATAACACTTTACCTTATGGTTATTGATATGTTGATATGTTTGACTTTTTTTTTGAATTAAAAAAAAATTGAATTGAATTGTTTTTTTTTTTATGTGTTGTTTTTTTCTTCTTCTTCCTATAAAAAGGGGAGCGATACAAATCAAAAGTTCAGTCATGACTGAGAAGTTGCTAGATCAACCCATGCGTTATCCCCAGTATGCTCGGCTCTCAAAGAGAGAAGCTACTTTTGAGCAGGGATGGCCAGAACCTCTCTTAGGAAAAATACCAGACCTAGCTCGAGCCGGGTTTTACTACAGGGGAGTGAAAGATAAAGCTACCTGTTTTCATTGTGGAATGATTTTTAGTAATTGGGATCCCGAGGACGATCCTTGTGTAGAACATGCTTATTGGAACCCCAATTGTCCTTACATCAATCTGTATAAGGGACGAGGATGGGTGATGAATGTGTTTATTGCGGGTTTAGATCAGCAGGGATATAAACCTTTACCTGAGATCAAACCTCTACTGAACCCAGAACCAGACGTCCAGGCTCGAGGAAAATGTCACATTTGTTTAGACGAGGAATTACAAATCGTTTTTCTACCTTGCGGACACGTATGCTGCTGTGCTTTGTGTGCTCCTTCCTTTCAGTTTTGCCCCATCTGTCGAGGCGAGATTCAACAGTCCAAACGCCTATTTCTGTGTTAACTATAAATAAGACCCTGAACCCAACTTTTCCTTCATTGATCAACATGTATTCCGAGGAGACACCCCTCCCTTCTTTTCAATTGAAACACGAGTTTACCATGGTGGTTGCTGGACCCTCCAAATCGGGCAAAACAGAATTCGTCAAGACATTAGTGAACAATCTAGACTGGATCACCCCCAGGCCCGAAAAAATCGTCTGGTGTTATCGGGAATGGCAACCCGCTTACACTTCTTTAAAAGAGAAGGTATCTTTCATCCGAAATATTCCAGAAGACGACGAGAAATTAGTAGCCAATTTGAGTGTGCCCCATTTACTCATTTTTGACGACATGATGGGAGGAAAAGCCATCGAATCTATTGTGGATTGGTTTACCCGTAAAGCGCATCATCGGAATACCAGTGTGATTTACATCACTCAGAATTTATTTGATCGAGCTGCTTCTCATCGCACCATTAGTTTGAATGCTCATTATTTAGTCTTATTCAAAAATCCCAGAGACAAATCTCAGATCAGTGTATTGAGTCGTCAGCTAGCTTTACCTCATTTGATGTCTGCTTATCAAGAAGCCACCCAGATACCTCACGGATATCTTCTCGTGGACTTGAGTCCCCAGACCCCAGACCAATACCGATTGAGAAGTCGAATGTTTGAAATGTTGACTGTACACATGCCTCAAGAGTATAAATAAAAGTGTTTCACACTCTTCTGAGTCATTGTTCATTTCAATCTCATCATGGCTCCATCAGCCAAGAGTAAATTAGTGAGAACCTTACGACGTTTACAGCGGGAACGAGATCCCGCGAAGCGAGCCCATTTAATCGAATTAGGGCGTAAAGCCTTATTGAATTGGTTTGCCATGGGAGCTCGCAATTTAATGAAAGGGGTCTTACCTATCAATAAACAGACCCAAAAGTTTATTAATAATCATCGTCAAGATTTAAGAATCATTGCCGATCAATCGGCCAGTGATGAAGACAGAAAAACAGCTATTTTAAAACGCGGAGGAGCTGGATTTCTAGGTGGAGTCATCATTCGTCATTTATTCAAATGGAATAGTCCTAAAAAACGGCGGGTTCGTCGTTTAAAGAGTGTAGTGGTAAGAGTCGATAATAAGAAACAAAGAGTGTTTCCAGATTGGATGGTCCGTGTCGGAGGAGCAGCTCAAAAGAGCAGAAAAAAGAAGAAGAGAAAAGCCCCTCCCAAGAAGAAAAAAGCCCCTCCCAAGAAAACAGCGAAAAGGCGAAAATCTGCTCCTCAAACTCTAGCTCAACGTAAAGCCATGCCCGAAAGTTTAAAAAACGAAATCAATCAGTATTTTAAGGAACAAAGACAAAAGACCATAGGAGAATTGCTCAAGAAACAAGCAGAACTGAGAATGGATCGTGCTATGGGACCCATAGGTAGTCAAAGAGCCAGCGATTTAGAAGTGTTTCCTCGAGTGAATGTGGGCATTCCCTCCTCCTCCTCTTCCCCTGGAATTAAAGTTCCCATTCATGTCCCTAAAATCACACGTTTTCAACCCTTGACGGCCTCCACCCCTCAACTACCTAAAGGCCTGAGATATAAATGTCGATATTGTGGAAAAATTTATGTCAGGGAGAAAGCGAGAGATAAACACGAGAGCGACAAACACGGAGGATATGCCCCTCCTTAAGAGAGACACTATAAAAGGGAGTGACATGAGAGACTTCTCTTCATTGTTTTCAAAGATGGCCAAGAAGAAAAAGGGATGTTGTACGCGATTAAGAGCGCATGCCCCTCTTTTAAGAGTGTTATCGGACCCTCACTATTCCTCGTCTTTAAAAACGGGGATTTTAAAACATTGTTCTGGAGATTGTATTCTGAAAATTTGTGAGATCGTCTACAACCTATTAAAAGGGGTGTTACCTCTCAATTCGGCTCAGAAACGAAAACTAGCTCCTAAGAAACACATCTTAAGGAGACTGGTCCGACCCCAATCCATACAGAAACGACGAGCTTTATTAGTACAACAAAAAGGAGGAGGTATTTTACCCCTTTTAATCTCAGCAGCACCTTTACTGTTGGATGCCGGACATTCTGTCTATAAAGCCATTAAAAAGAAGAGGAACAACAAGATACAAAAATGAGTCGTAAAATGGTGTTAGTACCTGAAGTTCTGTTGAATGAACTCAAAGGAAAACTCCCCAAACCTCCGGAATTTCAATCTACTCTGAGTATAGGTCAAGAATTGGACCAGATTACCAGACGTGAAGATTTAACTCCAGAAGAAAAAGTGGCTTTATACGGTCAAGAACTTCATCGGTATAGGAATTATTTACAACAAGCGAGAGAGCCAACGACTACCAAAAAAACCCCTGCACCCTTAGCCCCAGCAGCACCAGCAGCCCCAGCCCCCGCAGCAGCAGCAGCAGCTCCAGCAGTAGCAGCAGCACCACTAGCAGCCTCAGACCCCGAGATCGATCAACAAATCATTCAAAGTGTGAATAAACCCATGCAAAGAAAAGCTGAATTATTATTAAATCATTTAAAGAAAACCAACGTCTTGACTTGGGATAAAGACGGAGAAATCAGTTATCGAGGTCAAAAAGTGCCCGATTCTAACATTGTGGATATAATGGCCGAAAACATGAGAACCAGATCCTTGAAAAATCGTCCGGTGCCTAAAGGATTAGATGAATTTGCTCAAGCTTTAAAAGAGACCCGTACTCCCATGACTTACTTGCAAAATCGAGACCTTATAAAAGCCATGCAGAAACCAGGAAAAATCAGTACTCCTAAAGGGGCTTTGAGTGACGACGACGACGAAGAGGAAGAGAGCGGATTTCAGGATGCTTCCTCTTCTTTTTTGACCCCTATTAGTCGACCTGTAGAGGCAAGATCAAGGGTGTTAAAAAAATTCACACCTAAATATAGTCCCTATCGAGCCCAAAAGCAATTAAAAGCCCAAGAAGAAGAAGCCAATAAGAAATTAGAACAAATCGAGGAAAATTGGCTATCATTGCCTAAGACATGAAGAAGAAGAAGAAAGTAGAAGACATTTTAACAGAGATTTATTACGATCCTAAGAGAGGGTATGGAGGCATACAGACTTTGTATCGTCAGGTCAAAAGTCTGGGACATAAGATTTCTTTAAACACCATACGAGAATGGTTAAAAGAGCAAGATACCTATACCTTACATAAACCCATTCATAGAAAATTCCGGAGACAACAGACCAGAGTGACGGATATAGACGAACAATGGCAATTAGATTTAGCGGATGTGTCCAGTTTAAAGAAACATAATGACGGTTATACCTTTTTATTGTGTGCCATTGACGTCTTATCTAAATATGCATGGGTGGTGCCTTTAAAACAGAAAACGGGGAAAGAAATGATTCGAGGATTACAAGAGATTTTCCGACAAGACGGTCGACGTCCCGTCCGCATTCAATCGGATCAAGGCAAAGAATTTACCAATCGAGAATTCTTACAGGCGTTTAAATCCATTCATTTCTTTACCACTCGCAATACGGACACCAAAGCCAGTATCGTGGAACGATTTCAGAGAACCCTCAAAGCACGCATGTGGCGATATTTCACTCGGAATAAAACCAGACGGTATTTAGAGATCTTACCGGATTTAGTGTATGCTTACAATCATACCTATCATCGCAGTATCCAAAGAACCCCAGCTCAAGTGAAGCCCTCCAATGTGTTAAAAGTCTGGAAAACTTTATATGGGGAAGAATCATCACCTAAACCAAAACCCCCCAAGTTTAAAACAGGAGATAAAGTGCGCATCAGTAAAGCTAAACGCACTTTTGAAAAAGGATATTTACCGAACTGGACCACGGAAATATTTACCATTGCTCGACGAGTCCCCGGTCGGTATCCTTACGTGTATCGAGTACAAGATTATAACCAAGAGGAATTAGAAGGGACTTTTTACGAGAAAGAATTACAACAGATCATTAAAAAAGACGACGTGTACGAAGTAGAGGAAATCTTGGGGTATAAAAAGCGACGAGTCGGGAAGAAAATCATTCAAGAAGTCAAAGTCCGGTGGAAAGGATATCCCCCTAGTTTCGATTCATGGATTCCCCAAACGGATCTCATCAAATAACACCTCATTGGAAATGTTGTGGAGAGAATATTCCTCGAGAAGAAATTGTGTATTTTGCACAATTATTCATTTGTATTTCCCTCATCATCACCAGTGTGGTCATGTTAGCTTTACACGATTCTAATCGAGAATATTGGATGGTCTGTGTGAGTTCTTCGGTCGGTTACATCATGCCTAGTCCTACCATGATACATCATACCCCTAGGGTCAAGAAGACCAATTCACCCAGTTAATCCCGGAATCTAAAAATAGATACACCCCTCTATATAAAAAGGAGACACCATAACCCTAAGAGGATCATTTCTGATCTGAGTGAGGGACAGAGCACACATCATGGATTTTTTAAGCTCAGAGTATCGTTGGAAAATAGTAGAACCTGAAGGGACTAGTCACAAAGGAGAATGGATGAAAAACAAAGAGACATGTATTCAAGATTTCTTTGATAAGAATCCAGGACAAACAGGTCTCAATGAAATCTACCTGTATAAGAGATTCAAGTTACCGCACCGCAAAAGAAGCAAACACATGGTCTTATTAGGACCCAGATCACCTAAATATGGAGAATTTAAATGGAAAGTCAATTACGTCTTGGCTCACCGAACACAGGGACCCGAGAAGACTTGGATTCATGGGAAATGGATGAAAAAAGCTGGAGATTGTATAAAAGACTATTTGGAAGAAGTGGTCGTAAAAGGATACGATATCATGGACTGTGCTTGTGAAACAGACTATTTGTACATGAGGAGACCTTTTCCCATACAAAAAGAACTGAAGAGAAGTTTTGAATGTTTGTTATTATGATGTTCTTGTTGTTGTTGTTGTTATGAATAAAAAAATAAAAAGAAAAAAACCAAAAAAATTCTAGTGTTGTTAGTTATTTTTTTCCCCTATATACACACATACAACTAAACGCTCTATATACACATAACAGAGCGCTCTATATACACTAGCTTTGTCATGATGACGTCACAATCACGGATTTGAATCGCTGCCAAGTATTTACCTGTGTAGTCAGCATAAAAAACGTAGGTCTATCGTATTGATGCACACGCCCCCTAATTTTTTGCACACGGTCCTTACAGGTATAAAAAGGTAGGTCAAAGGTGCACACGGCTCACAGCAGGTATATAAAGCAGAGCTGGGAGTACCCTGCACTCATTATTTAGCCATCATGATTTTTGTGTGGAGATTGATCTATTTGAACCAGGTAGAAAGATATATGTGTCATTACTGTGATCAGAGCACCAGGAATTTTAAAGAAATCACAGTGTATAACCCATGTCCCGGATGGCGTTGGAAAGTCTATCGGATTTGCCAGCATTGTGAAATGCCATTTCCACACTGGTTTAGCGATGATGCGCCTTCTTTAGAGTCTTGCGGTTGTAGCTGGTGCCTGAAATATTTCATATACAAGAAAGGAATTGAGAACATACCGCCTCCCCGATGGGTGAAAATGACCAGGAACAGACCGTTGAAAAAATGTATGATGTGCTACCAGGAAAAGACTCGAGGAAAATGGAAATGCGGACAATGCCGGCAATATCCGTGTTGTGAAAAGTGTGTGAAGAAACTCTTTGAGACTTCCTACAAGAAATGCCCCTTATGCCGATATGAAGGACAATAAAAATTCTTTTTTGTATTTTTACTTGAATAAAAATTTGTGTTTAAAAATTCTTTGTTGTTTTGTTGTTTGTTTTAAAAATAAAATATAATTTAAAAAATAAAAATTTAAAAAATAAAATAAAATAGATGAAAGGTTTTATCAAGAGGTATATAACAAACCCTCTCTCATTCTGAAAAAGGACACTGAACAAGTCAGACGTGTTTTTTGTTTCAAAGATGCAGTATCGTTGGTATTGTGAGAGTCCCATTAGTCAGTGTATGTACATGCAAGGAGGGTGGATGAAAACTAAAATAGGAGCCATCATGGATTTCTTTGAAAATCATCCAGGCTATTACCTGGAGAATGTGTGGTTGGAAAAAAGAATGAAAATTCCCTATCCTCTAACAGGATCTAGAGTGAGGGTGAAAATCAACCAACATTATCAGCAATTCAAATGGGTTACTTGTACTCAAAGGAATCGACTGACACCCATCAACACCATTCAGAATGAAAGTTCATGGTACTCGGACATTGGAGATTGTCTGAAATATTATTTCAAGATGGAGAAAAAAGGACTGATGTTTCCACCTCATTATTGTCCTACAGAGTACTTGTATTGTCGCATCCCCTTTTCCCAGATTAAAGACTCGGTGGAAAAGAAAGGACATTTGTTGACTCGAGTGATTGAGGACCGATCATCATCAGAAGAAGAAGAAATAGATGTGTAAATTTTTTTGAATAAATGTTTTGAATTTTTTAAAAAAAGTGTTGTTATAAATACAAAGGTCTTAAGGTCTAGAGTCTCAGTCTTAAATTGAACATGGCCGAGAGCAGTGGGTTTTACATGACTTTACCCAGTGATGGGTCTATGACCTCTTTTTCTAGCAATACGACTGCTCAATTTAAAACCTTATTACCACAATCCCTAGATTTAACCGACGGAGAATGGGAAGTGGCTTTAACAGAAATGATGTATCCCAATTCATTGAAAAACATTACAGAAAAGGAGGCTTATTTTGACATCCTGGTTCCTCAGTCTTTTGCTCACCATATCAAAAACCCCAATGTTTATGGCAGATTTAAAATGAAAACCTTAGACCCAATGCCATTACGTCAATGTCCTGTACTGCTCGATTGGGCTCATACTAAACGGCCTGCACTCGTTGAACTAGATAGCAAGATGGAAATTAGACGAATTCACTTCAGACCCGGGCCTTACACTCACCCAAAGGCCTTAACAGAGGAAATAAGTCTAGGACTAGAGAGATCATTGAAAAAAATATGGAAAACCCTTAGTGAGGGAAATGATCAAAAGTCTATGAAATTAGTATATTACGAGACCTATGATCGAGTGATGTATGAAATCAATGAAAAAATGCTTACTCCCTTATGCATTCGTTTCCCCACATCCCTAGCTTATAAGCTAGGCATGGACGGTCAGAAAGTATTTCTTCAGAACGATACAGAAAACATGACCAAATGGATCAACATTAGTTACTTGGGAAACAGTACTGTGGATTTATATGAAAATCTGAAATCCATGTATGTCTATTGTGACTTGATTCAACCCCAGACGGTAGGCTCCAATGCCTTGAAACTCTTAAGAGTGGTGCCTTGTACATTTCATTTGGAGGATTCAAAACAAGCCAAATGGGAACCCATTCGAGCGGAATATTTGAAACTAAGTAAAAAACATTTCGATACCATTGAGATTCACATCATGACTCCTTTAGGGACTCCCATGCCCTTTGTAAGTGGTAAATCAGTGGTGAAACTTCATTTCAGAAAAGTCTACTGAGATGAATGTACCGTTATTGTGTTCCATCTTATTGGGTGTGGTGGCTTGTCTGGTCTGCTGTCTGTATTGTATTCAGCCGTAAAGGGTATAAAAGGAAGTCCCCAGAGGATATAAAGGTCAGTTGAACAAGCGACATGAACCATGCAGTATCATCCCGGATTACTGAGACAAAGAGGACACAGTTGGACTTATCATAAAGGTTTATTACGTCAAAAAGGCGGAGCAGTAGGTTCTATCATCTCTGGATTGGTGGGAGCCCTTCCCTTGGATAATCTATCGGGAACTCCTCTTACAGGATTACTCAAATTGGGTAGGCTTTTAACTCACATGAAACCTCAAAAAGGAGGAAATTTTTTAAACTTCCTCTCGGCAGCAGTCCCTAACATACCCCTACCGGGCATAGGCTCAGGTTTGACTCTCAAAGAAGCGACCAAGTTAGCCATGGGGCCACAAAAAGGTCGAGGATTTGTCAAAGATCTACTCAAACATGGGAAAGAACAAGCCATCATGGCCGGAGTGAAGATAGGCAGGGATGTAGTGGGAAAAAGAAAAAACATCAGAAATGCTCTTTTAACCCACGGACTCAATGCGGCCAAAAATACAGGTCTATTTGCTTTCAATCGAGGAGTCTCTTTACCCTTTAGAAAGAAAAAGAAGAAAAAAGGACAAACAGGTCAAGGAAGAAGAAGAAGAAAAAGAAGAAAGCAGACAGGGAGAGGGAGAATCCTGTTAGCCCGAGGGGGTCCTAAGAGAAAAAGGAAAAAACAAGGAGGAATTCCTAAAAGAAAACGTCATTTAGATGTGTTTGACTGAGAGAGAGAGAGAGTATAAATAGGACAGTCCAGGGAACAGAAGGTTCATTTGTGAAAACTGAATCCTAGTAGACACATCATGTTACAGCCCGATTCCTGTGCGTGTGGGATGAACAATTTAGAATTGTTTCAAGTCCCTCCGACTAATATTGCTTTAGAAGACTCGAAATGGGAAGAATATTACCCCATTTCCAGTACTTTAGATTCCGACACCGCTCCCATCGAATTTGAAATTAAAGGACAAGGAGATCATTATCTGGATTTATCTCAAACTTATGTTCAAATGGTATGTAAATTTACCAAAGACGATGGAAGTAATCTGACTGGGGCGAACAGCACTTCCAGTCCCGTGAATAATATCTTACATTCCATGTTTACGGAAATCGATGTCAGTCTGAATGGCAAAATAATAACTCCGGGGACGGATACTTATCCTTACAAAGCTTATCTGGAGAAATTATTGTCTTACCGACCCAGAACTTTAAAGACACAGACGAGGGCCTGTAGTCTGTGGGAAAAAGATACGGCAGGACACATGGACGAAGTGGGGTTAGAGGCTCTTGGTGTAGCTCAAAATAAAACCTTTGATGTAACTCCGGGTCAAGATGGTGGGGCTGACACGGTGACCATTAACGCACCCATCCTCACAGCGTTACCGGCTAATTCTAAAAACGAAGGATTCCGAAAAAGACACCAAGCTATTGCTGACAGTAAGAAAATCAGTTTGCTGGATACTTTACATTTGGATTTGTTTCAACAAGATCGATTTCTACCTAATGGAGTGGACGTCCGTTTGCGATTTAATCGAGCTAGACCCTCTTTCTACATGATGATCAAAGGAGGAAGTACAGGAAAAGTGAAAATATTGAGTATGATCTTGTGGGTGAGAAAAGTCAAACCCACAGCAGTCATGATGAATACCATTAATCAGAGTTTGAATACCCACAGAGCCAAATATCCCTTGAGAAGAGTGGAAGTGAAAACCTTTACCATTGGCTCAGGAACCCAGTCTAAGATTACGGATCATCTGTTTCAAGGTCAGATGCCTAAACGTCTCATTTTAGGCTTTGTGGAGAATGCGGCCTTTAACGGAGATAAAACTAAAAATCCCTTTCATTTCCAAAACTTTGGGATCAAGAAATTAGATGTCAGTATCAACGGAGAGACCATGAGTACTCGTTGTTTTGAGCCTAATTTCAACGACGATTTATATCTGAGATCATATCTCAGTCTGTATCAAGCTCTGGGAAAATTAGGAGAAGATTGGGCTCCGGACATCACCCTAGAAGAGTATAAAAGCGGCTACACTCTATGGGGCTGGGATTTCACTAAAGATCAAGAAGCGCAATCGGATAAATTCCACATCATAGAAACAGGAAATCTGAGAGTAGAAGTGCAGTTTACCAACAATACGGTTAACACCATCAATTGTGTGGTGTATGCAGAATTCGATAACCTATTAGAAATTAACAAACAGAGAGAAGTGAGCATTGATTACTAAAAAAAAAAAAAAATGGATACGGGACAATTGAGAGAAGTCTTATCCAGAGAATTCAAGAGTTCTTTTGGAGGCGTGTATCCTGTAGATTTATTACCGGATCAATTAAGACCTGGAGAAAAAGCTGTGGTGGTCAATACGGATCCTCAAGATCGACCTGGAGAACATTGGGTGTGTCTATATGTGAGCAATCCCGTGGTGGAATATTTCGATTCTTATGGATTTCCTCCCTTACAAAAAGAAATTCAAGATTTTATCCAGCGTCATGCTCAACAATGGATTTATAATCCGTATCGCTATCAAGACTGGAATACCGATGTGTGTGGACAATATTGCGTGTATTATTTACATCAAAGAGACAAGAAAAGAAAGAAAACCGACGAGTGGCTATTCCCCTTTGACCAGAGTACGGCTTTACAAAAGGGACAGATACGTGGCGAATTGGTTTAAAAACACTTATCATAAATTACCTACGGGTCATGGACAAAAGTGTCAATGTTTTTATCAAAATGTATTGTAAATGAGTTGTTTGTTGTTTGTTGTTTGTTGTTACAAAATAAAGAATGAAAAAAAAATCTGTGTTCTTTGTTTTGTCTTTTGTTAGTGTTTTCAGAAAATCCAGTTTGAACTGGTTAGGCTAGACTGAGCTTTTGACTGTGAAGTGTGACGTCATAATCTTGAATCGCTGCCAAGTATTTACCTGTGTAGTCAGCATAAAAAAAACGTAGGTCAAACGTATGTTTTGCACACGGGCCGCTGACTTGAATCGCTGCCAAGTATTTACCTGTGTAGTCAGCATAAAATAAAAAAAACGTAGGTAAAACGTGCACACGCCCCGCCCCCCCCCCCCACAGCAGGTATATAAAGCGGAGCTGGGAGTACCCTGCACTCATTATTTAGCAAGCGAATTCCAAGAATATTAGAAGACATGGAGATGGATAAAGATAAATTTGCCTTATTAGAAAAGAGAATGACGGAACCTATGGAGGGGGATCACGAAGCTCCTCAAACAAAAAGAAGAATGGAGTTGAAAACCTTGGATCCGGAACCTAAGAATGAATATTTACCCCTGAATGAGCCTGTGAAGGATCCTAAATGTCCAATATGCCACCCGGAGACCTGGGAACCTATTTATCACAAAGCTCTTCAACAAAGAAGAATGGAGTTGAAAACCTTGGATCCAGAACCTAAGAAGGAATATTTACCCCTGCATGAGCCTGTGAAGGATCCTAATGATCCAGACAGAAGTTACCCGATAGCCATTAATTGGACTTTCATTATTAAAGAGCCTAAAGAAGAAGAAGATATAGACATGTTTCTGAGCAACCAAGATGATTTCTTCTTTGGTTTCCAGTATTTGATTATACAAAAGGAAAGACATCCCTGGACAGGAGAACTGCATCAAATCAGGGGATTCATTCAAATGAAGGAACCAGAAGGAGGACTGACTATGTGCAGACTTCATATCGCTGCCAGATTTTGCTATGTCTCACAGTACTCCAGAATTGGAAAGTATGTTTTACAAGCAAGGAGGTGACTATGAAGAATATGGTGTTCTGAAACCGGAGGAGAGAAATAAGGAATTGGAGCCCAGAGATTGGATAGAATGGGAAATAGGAGCTTGGAAGAAACCTGAAGCTATTGCAGCTAGAGAAGCTAGGAAGAAAAAGTTCTTAAAGAATGTGAGCTGGTCAAGATGTGAATAAAAAAAAAAAAGATTTGAACTGTTATTTATTGTTAGATCTCAATAAAAAAGAAAAGAAAAAAAAATTGTGGGTTTTTTGTCATTTTTTAAAAAATAGGTTATCTCCCTTTAACCATAGATTTTTTTTTTTCAAAACACCAAAACAAAAAAGTGTTGAGGGTTTTTTAAAGATTGATAAAAATAGATACAATTTAAAAAAAAAAGTATAAATAGTAAACATGGTACAAAACACACCTCAGTTGTGGACTGGTTTCATTATGGGTAACACCTCCAGTAAAGAAATGAGTCAGAACACTAGATTAAAGGAAACTGAATGGTTACTTATACAGGAGGGAGGAAAAGATATCATACCACCTCCCTTGATGGTAGAACATCCTGCAGAATTTATACCACCTCCCTTGATGGAAGAACATCCTGTAGAATATAAACCTCAGGAGGAGGAAAAAGAAAACATAAGACCAAACAAACTCTTGGAGGATATTAAGGCTCATTATCAAAACAAACAGAAAGAAAATACAGGCAATGGATATATTGCTTACTTAAAACAAGACAGAGGTAGAATAGCCAATAATTGGATATTTAATTTAACTGGGTGCCGACAGGAAGATGTAGATCAAATCATTGGAAGTGATTATCAATACTTGATCTTACAAAAAGAAAGGCATCCAGAAACTGGACAACTTCATCATGTGAGAGGATTCATTCAAATGAAAAACAGAGTTCAAGGGAGATACATGTACAGAAAGATTCATAAATTAACCTGTTTTGAGATGTCTTACAGCACCCCAGAATTGGAAAGAACTTTTTATAGACAAGGTGACTATGAAGAATATGGAGTTCTAAAACCTGATGTGAGAAACAAAGAATTAGTTCCAAGAGATTGTAGATTTACCTGAATAATAAAAAAAATCTTGTTTTATTGTGTTGTTGTTGTTGTTGTTCTATAAAAACAAGGGTGTTTTAAAAAATAGATTCATTTTACATCATGAGTCTCCAGGAGATACAAGGTGATTTACTCAACTGTGAGGTAGAAGCTATTGTTCATCAATGTAATTGTTTAACTGTAAAAGCTCATGGATTGAGTCAAAGTATTGCAGAGAAATTCCCACAAGCCAATCTCTATGCCACTCGCAGACCTTTAGGGACTAGAAATTTAGCCGTAGAAGAAGATAGAGGAATTCCAGGCACTATTAAGGTGTTTCCCTCACAAACCCCTGTGGTCATTTGTTTATTAGCTCAATGGGATTATGGAAAAGCAAGTCACCGACCTAAAAGAATTTCCACTTATCAGGATACCCCACAAAACAGAGAGCAATGGTTTCAATCTTGTTTACAAGAAATGGGGGAAAGTTTACCTTACCAGACTTATGCTTTTCCTTACAAGATTGGGTGTGGACTAGCCCAAGGAAATTGGATTCATTATAGACATTATATTGAACAATTTGTACACACTTATGAAAAACATGTGTACATTCTTCATCATCATCATTAATTGTGTATTTTCATGTGATGTAAAATAAAGAAGAAAAAAAAGTACCTTTTTATCTGTCATACTCTAATGTCTGTTTTAAACAGGAGATGAAGGTCCACCGCAATCCCCATGCACTCATAAGCAGATCTCTGGTGGGGGGTCAGTAGAAACACTCAAGTAGTTTTTTTTTCTTTTCCCCTGTGATATAATGTCAAATATTTTAATGGAAAATTCAGAAATTTATCAGTAATTGGAGTCAAAACTTGCTATCTTTATGGTATTGATTTCCATTATCAGATTTATTTATTTTTTATTCCATTTTAAAAATATAAACATTTTAAATAATTATCTTAGTAATAATAATGAAATAAATTAAAATGATATCTCATTGAAACTTTTTTTAGATTCAAGTTTTGTTTTTATGTTAGTTATTTCACTGTGTATTTCCCAAAGGAAGACCAACAGCCAGCACGCTTCACTTCACTTAGAGAATGGATTGGTTAGGAACAAAACATATCTTCCAGGTTTGAGGACTGTATAGAAAAATAAAACCCATTTTTTGTTATTAAATTACATGAGACAATGCCTCTTATAAATGTAATGCAAAAATAATATCTCTTATATATATATGGATTCCTATACTCTAATTATATTAAATGTCATTTGTAAAATGTATTATTTTTAAAGACAGATTTTATTTACTATAGACTTTTAAAATGATGACATGAATAGCAGGCCATACTTTCAGCACATGACAAAAACATTCTCTCAAATTACACAGAAATGGATTATTTAGCATAGCTGACATTAAACATATAGGTGAGGGATAACATAATCACAATTATAAACAATGTGAAACAACTTTAAAAGACCTACAAGGTAGATTACAAGCCTTTTTCACTGGGGTAAAATCTCGCCGAAATTCGCTATGGCCGCCGAACCCGAACCCGACTGTATAAAGATGAAGTCATAAAAATAACATAACACTGATGTAGTATTACATGATTTTTTTTTATTTTATTTCTTAAAAACTAACAATGCTTCTAACTGTCGAATTCTCCTCCGAAATCGTATTCGATCCGCTACTAATTGCATCCAGGGACTTCTCCGGTCTTCGGGGGGTAATTCGTAGATTTGATTGAGGCTGGTATTAAAAGTCACGGATTTCCTAGCCTGTGTGAAATTTCCAGGTATTTCATTCCGTATTGAATACATACTTTCTTCATCGCATCTATGTCCTGCCACAGTAAAATCACTTTGCCCGCTTGGGGATGGGTCAGGAAACTGTAAGGCTTTCCGAAATAACGGGTCAGGTTCAGTCCGTACCATTTCTGGGACAGAATTGTTTTCATATGTCGACATAGAAAATGTATGGTAGCTAGTCTCCCCATACGACCCCCCTGACTTGAATCGCTGCCAAGTATTTACCTGTGTAGTCAGCATAAAAAACGTAGGTCTATCGTATTTTTTTTTTTGCATACGGCCCCCCTCACAGGTGATGCAACGGGTATAAAAAGGTAGGTCAAAGGTGCACCCCAGATAGCATGACTACGTTGGCCCAACGTTGGCTAATGGTTGGACCGTTGGCCAATGGTTGGCGTTGGGTTTACTTGAATCGCTGCCAAGTATTTACCTGTGTAGTCAGCATATTTTTTGCACACGGCCCTAAACAAACATTGAATCACGCTGTTGTAGTTTGTTGGGCCAACGTTGGCCCAATGTTGGGTCAATGTCAACATAACACGATTTTACTCAGAAGCTGAGGTAGGAAACAATGGCCTAACGTAGGACCACTGTTTACAATGTTGGGTTTACAACGTTGGCCCAATGTCGGGTCAATGTCAACATTACAATATTTTACTCAGAGGCCGAGGTTGGTTGGGGACACAACGTTGGTAAACGTTGGGCCACTGTTGTTAGCTTGTCACCACTAAGCAGATTTTGTATATAACATTGCAAAAAACTGTAAAATTTGACAATCAGTCTTTTGTGAACTGTTTGTTATACATTTAATGTTACATATATACCAACCATGAATACCTAAAAACATGCACTTGTATCAAGTTATATAGCAGTTTACTGTGAAACTTTAAAATTTGTGTAAATGTTTAAACACTACTAGTTCTATAAAGTAAATGTTTTTGAGAATAATATAACATCAATTTAAATTAACTTGCATATTTTAAAAAAAAATACAAGACGAACAAGACACACACTTTCTAAAGTGTTGCATTTAGGGGGCATATTCTAAGATAAGAGAACATTTTCTGACAAACAATTAGGCCAGGGTTTTTCACAGCGTGAGACTGGCCAGTTTCTATGGTAATCGTGATATCTGATAGGACAGGATGGTCAAATCTGCATCCTTTTAGCACGCCTAACATTTTAATCTCGGATGTTTCTTACAGAGAACGTTGAAGATTTTATGTTAAAAAGAAAGCTTTGGACTTTAATGTGGATTAATTTTTAGAGCTATGTCCAGACATTTTACATACGGATCGAAATGTAAGTACTATATTTACCTCAAATAACATGTATTTCAGATTTTAGAACACAAAATGCAAAGTTTGTTTCATGCGATCTGATCATCATCTTTATCTTTTTCTAAGCTTGATTTAGTTTTAAATTAAATATGTAACTAGATCAGTCGCTAATCATTTTATCCTTTCTGTTTAAAACTTATAAAATAAAATGTATCATTGATCTATGTCAATTATTATTATCTTAATCAAAATCTAATTTGTAAATTTTATTTTTGAATATCTTTGAATTTTTGCCTGGGTCAGTTTCGTTTCATAAATTTCTACTATATTTCTACCATTAAGAAAACAAATTCTGGAATTGTTACTTTGTGTTTCACATGTTTCAGGGAAATCAAATCTCTTAAGATTAAAGTTCTCATTTTATTTAATTAGTGGAAATAACTTGGTGAATGAAGAGGAGAGTATTTGCTGCCATGTTTTAAAAAAATTCCATTGGAAGGCAACTAAAGCTTTTTCAAAGATGATGAGGATTTAAAAAGTAAGTAATAATATACGTGCTCTGTTCCCCTGACAAATGCTATAGTTATACATTATAATAAATGCAGAAAAAATATAAATAATATATCTAAATTAAAAGAAAAACACCCAAACTTAAACATGTTAAATCTACAAATAATCGAATATCCTATGTTATAAATAGTAATAGTTTCCAATACACAGAATCAATTAAAAATACTATAAACTTGCAATTGTGTTAATTAAGTACTGCTTAAATGTAATTTTCAGCATTTGTCTTTCTTTTTTTGAGATTTGCTTCATAAAATGGATCTAATTTTTTATTTAAAGGAGCTGTTCGGACTTATCGCTTGTATGACGAATCAATTTCTTTTGAATTTCACTGAGTACGACCATGAAGGAAAAATAAGAACAAGCAGGACAAGAAAGAAGAAAATGCGTTCAAAAATACAATGGAGGACAGTGATTGGTTATAAACCTGTTAATAAAAAGTATATATAAGTTAAATGAGTGGAAAACTTTTGAAATTTATTCTACTAGATACAAATTTCAATCTAAATCAGGGGCAAATTATTTATTGTTTTAACTGTATCAAAACACATTTGTTATTTTATACTTTCACTTACTTTTCTTGTATAGAAACAATAAATTTAATCACTGATAATGTATTCTGTTATGATGAATTGTAAAGAAGTTTAACAAGCCTTGTAAATTTATTTTAGCTAACTTGTATTTATTAAGTAGGATTGGTGGTAGATTTTTTTTCTGATTTTAGAGACGATCGGATTTGTTAATAAACAAGTTTGTAACAATTAAATGTTTATACACATTGGGCCAATGTTGGTCCAATATATCGGGCCAACATTGGGCCAGTGAGCAAAATGACAATGGGCCAACGTCATTTGCCAACATCGGCCCAATGTTCTTGATGACATTGGGCCAACATTGGCCCAATGTCGCATTCACTGGGCCAATGTTGGCGAAATGTTGGGCCAATATCTGCAGAAATAACACTCTACATTGGGCCAACGTTGGCCCAACATATCGGGCCAACATTGGGCCGATGATTGGGCCAATGTCATTTGCCAACATTGGCCCAATGTAACCGATGATTAATTTGGACACGGCCCCCCTACTTGAATCGCTGCCAAGTATTTAAGTCAGCATATTTTTTGCACACGGCCCTAAACAAACTTGACTCGCTGCCAAGTATTACCTGCGTAGTCAGCATAAAAACGTAGGTAAAACGTGCACTCGCCCCACAGCAGGTATATAAAGCAAAAAACTGTAAAATTTGACAATCAGTCTTGCTTGACACTTCGAACTTGACAGACTTAAAAAAAAAAAGTGGTCAAGTCAGAGGTATGGAACCAAGGTATAGGTGGCTTATTGAGAATACTGACAAGAATGGACCCTGGATGGAAACCCTAGAAGAAGCCAGGGAGGATTACCATAAAACCCATTCAGAGGAATCTAATCAAAAACCATGGACTTATTGGGAATACTGTAAACAAATGTGGGGCTTGGATATGATGATTCCGGAACAATCTAAAGAAAAATGTCAACAATCTAAACAAAAAGTATGGTTGGAAAAAAGAGTGAAATTTCCTGAAAATTATGTCGTGATAAGGAAGCACTACTCTTTTGAGGGAATGAAGGGTTATCATCTCTACAAATGGGAGATCACAGCTGAGGATGATTATGATGATTTTCTGATTGGAACTGAATACTTTACCTCCGAGTTAGAATCGTGTATTGAAGATCTACTCCAGACCAAGAAAGAAGGAAAACCCTTAAAAGGACCCAAATGTACTTATACAGAGTATCTCCATGGAATAATTCCTTATTTTCCAAATGAAAAAGGTATCCCTTGGAGGACACGAGACTATGATGATGATGATGATAATTTGGACTTTGATGATGATTCGGCCTGGATGATTAATTTGGATGGTATTTTAGATTAAAAGACCGATCAGGCACAGAAGAAGAAAAAGTAAATTGTTGTATTTTTTTTTACTTGAATAAAATTGCTGTGTTCTTGTTTCTATTGTGTGTTATTGTTTTTTTTTCCATTTTCGGAAAATCACTGTGAATGAGTGACGTCATAATCAAATTCTTTTGACTCGCTGCCAAAATCGTAGTAGCACCGTTGTGAATCGTAGTAGCAGCGTATAGTGTAATGTAAACACAGTGTAAACAGACCCCCGTATTTAGGGGACTATATGTACTGAATTGACCCGGCTATCCCCCACCAGGGGCTGCACTCCCTTGACCCGGCTATCCCCCCAGGGGCTGCACTGATTGTTTTCACATAAAACTCAGTTGTTTAATACAAATGAAAGTGTGTTTACTTCAATAAAGGTACATGTAATTGTTAAGGCATTGCTTGACATACAAGAGAAGAAGCTAAATATGACATTATATAGCAGAAAATTTATTTCGTGGCCACGAATTTTATTTCGTTCCCACGAATTTTTATTTTGTGGCCACGAATTTTATTTCGTTCCCACGATTTCGTGGCCACGAATTTTATTTCGTTCCCACAAATTTTTATTTCGTGGCCACGAATTTTATTTCGTTCCCACGAATTTTATTTCCTGGCCACGAATTTTATTTCGTTCCCACGAATTTTTATTTCGTGGCCACGAATTAATAAAAAAAATTCTCATACCATGTCCTATACCAGCCACCGTACATTCCCGTACTAAAACCAAAGATAGCATTTTATTGATTAAATATATTGATTATGTAGATGGAAAATTCCGTAGTCAAATTTAGTAAAAACAAAGGTAACGATTGGTATGAAACAAGTCAGGCAAAATACGACTCAATGAGAGGTTTACTAAGAATGCCATTATCATGACAAAAGAATGTACGAAAAGGAGACTTAAGATTTGTGAAATTCCTGCAATATAAGTTTATGTGTTAATTGTCTGTCTCGGTTAAAATATTGAGCGTTTTTATCGTATTTGACCTTGACTTTGGAGTTTGACTTTTTAAAATAACTTTAACCTTTCCCATTACTTTGAACACTTGACGCAAGGGCTTTTATATTTAGCAAGTGTATTTCTTAGAACAAAGTCTTCCCTTGCATACCGCTAATTTTAACCAATCTAAAACCCTTTGACATTGATCTTGGAGTTTGAATCACTTTTAGAAAATTTTAACTTTGACTTTATAAAAAAAAAAAACCAAACAATTAATATCCCCAGATCTTGCAAAACCATTAACCTTCGCCATAAGACAACTCATACGGAGGCATCAGTATTTCACAGACACACCTTGTTATGCCCCTGTATACAAAGTTTCGGGGGTATATAGTTTTTGCCTTGTCCGTCCGTCTGTCTGTCTGCTTGTCTGATTGTCCGTAAAAATTTAACCTTGCCCATATCTTTTGACTGGGTGGAACTACTAGTATGACTTTCATATTTCACAGGTGTATTCCTTAAGACAAGACCTTTCTTTAAGTATCACCAAATTTGACCTCTTGACCTTGTACATGTAGTTTAAAACACTTTTACATCAAAATTCCAAAATGTTTACTTTGGCCATAACTTTTGAATGGTTGATCCAAGGACTTTCATACAATACATATGTATTCTTTGTGACAAGGCCTTCCATTGAATACCAGAAACTTGACCTTTTGACCTTGACCTTGGAGATTGATCTACTTAAAAAAAACTTTAATCTTGGTAATAACTATTGAACGGTAATGGCTAGGGCTTTAATACTTCACATAAGTATTTCTTGTGACAATATCTTTCACTGGGTACCAAAAACTTTCATACTTCACATAAGTAATTCTTGTGCAAAGGTTAACAAAATCTTTTACCCTTTTACATTGACCTTGGAGATTGATGTACTTAAAAAAACTTTAACCTTGGTAATAACTTTAAACGGTTAGGGCTATAGGGCTTTCATATTTCCCAAATGTAATCTTTGTGACAATGTCTTTCCCTAGAAACCAACAACCTTGACCCTAAGACCTTGACCCAGGAGTTTGACCTACCTTTTGAAAAACGTTAACCTTGGCCATAGATTTTGAGCAGGTGGTGCCAGGACTTTCATATTTCACATTTGTATAATTTCTTGTGAGAAGGCCTTTCTTAGGGTATCAACATCTTTGGTTTGCATTTGAGAAAATTTAACTTTCGCTATGTTGCCACACGGGGGAATCGGTGTTTCATAAACACATCTTGTTATGCGCCCAAATCGAAAGATCCGAGGCGTATATAGTTTTTGTCCTGTCTGTCTGTCTGTTTGTCTGCAAACTTTAACCTTCGCCATGACTTTTGAACCATGAATGACAGAGACTTCATATTTGGCGTGCCTATTCCATTAATAAAGCTCTTTCAAATGACACCAAGGTCAATGACCTTGTGACCTTGACTGTGACCTATATGCTAAAAATAGAGGTTTTTTGCAATCTTTATCCTTTGCCATAACTTTTGAACCATAAAAGATAGAGACTTCATATTTGGTATACATACAACACTTATTAAGCTTTTCTAAAAGACACCATGGTCAATGACCTTGTGACCTTGACTGTGGCCTATACGCTAAATATAGCGTTTTTGACGGCAAACTTTAACCTTTGCCATAACTTTTTAACGAAGAAAGATAGAGACTTAATATTTGGCATGCATACTCCACAAATGAAGCCCTTTCACATGACACCAATGTCAATGACCTTGTGACCTTGACTGTGTCTTATATGCTAAAAATAGCTTTTTTGAACCTTCACCATAACTTTTGAACCATGAAAGATAGAGACTTCATATTTGGTATGCATACTTCACTAATCAAGATCTTTCAAATGACACCAAGATCAATGACCTTGTGACCTTCACTGTGACCTTTATGCTAAAAATATGTTTTTTAAATTTGTTGCCGCCGGACGCATAGTGTTCCACAAACACATCTTGTTTTAGAATCTATTTTGGTTTCTAATGTTGCAATTATATCGCATCTTAAGAATGTTTAGAAATTGAAAACTTTTTTCTGATGTTCAAAATCTTATTCTGCAATTTTCCATACGAATCTTTACCTTTTTCTCACTTTATAATACTTTTTTATGAAAATTTAAAATCCATTTATATGCGGGTAAAAAGGACGTTTAAATACAATACTCCACAATAAAGGCCAGAGTTGACCTGCACAGGTGACCTTTACAGTGTAGACAGATCCTGACTATACGACACTGCATGTTCCAAGTTATCTAGTGAATTTCCAATAAATCGACTGGAAGTCGTGCACAGACGTGCTTCCGTAAACCCCGAACAGCTGACGATGAGCGACTTAGTGCGGACGGATCTGGCGGAATATGCTCCGGCATCCAACCTCCTGTTTAATGAACACATCCGGGAGTTGATTCAGTCTGGACGGAACATTTACCACTTCGCGTTCGGACAGTCCCCATTCCCTGTAGTGGAATCGGCTGTCCGGGCCCTGAAGGATCACGCCGGGGAGAACGCCTACCTCCCTGTAGCAGGTAGGCCTGCCGAGAATATTGATCACGGGTCAACGAAATGAACTGTAGGGGAATTAGTTTAAGTTTTTATTTTATTTCTCTGAAAAATGGCAGTAATTTGCAAGTCTCCGGCGAAAACAGTTGCCATGCTATATTCACAGTTTCATTGTCGGCATTTTTCAATTTGTAATATTAAATGCATTTTTGCAAAATCTTTGCTATAACTGTATAGAATGATTATAACATAAACATATTATACTATTTAGAGGGAAGTCAACCTTCTTTTTATTATATTGTGAAATTCCTTCTTTTTCCCCCTGTTTTATGCTGATATAGACCTTGACTTTGGCAGTAAGTTTAAATAAATACGCCACTTCTACGATAAAAATAAATCGGTGTGGTCAACAGCTTATCGGTGTATGTCCTTATATATACTCCAAAAATAAATCTGTGTATCTCTTGAATTTATAGTATAGCTATGTAAAATAACCAAGGTTGCCGCGCATTTTTTTGCGAAGTGCAAGCTGCCAAAAATTGGGAAGGGGTGCTTAATTAGAACATAAATGTATATTTATTGTAAAGATGTTAATCCAGCTGGAATAGGCATCAGTCTTCATGGCACAGAGAGAGAGAGAGCGAGAGAGAGAGAGAGACGAGTGACATTTAAAGAATACGACAATCGTTCGGTGATCACCTGAGGAGTGCAAAATTTAAAAAAATGTGCAGTACATATCTCTGTTGCGTAGAACATGTCTTTTGTATTTACTTATGATAATGTTTCCTGCACATAGCGTACGTGTTACCTGGTCCAAGGTTGACAGCCATTTACCGGGTATATGCATTTCAGTAAAGCAACCCGTTTGAGCGTGAATGCCAAGAAGCTAGAAATCACTCCCCCTTTTCCATTTGGATTGGATAACTTTTTTTTTTAATTTACGTGTTACAGCATGAAAAAAATTAAATAACATTGATCATCTCTTTTCATTGTCATATGAAAGCAAAGCTTGTGAGTAGCTCATTAATCAGATCACAAAATTAGCCATTCATTTCATCTTGAGCACTGTTGAAAGTACATTTGAGATATAATTAAACGTGTTGAGAATTTACCATCATTTTATGTACATTTACATTTTTACCAATGTCAAGGGGCTACCTCTCCAAGACATCACATCCCCATGTCCAGTAAACCTGGAGGCTGCATGTCCTGTAAGGAATTACCAAGTACGCAGGCCCTTCTAACTCGATCCCGGGTCTACTTTACCTATTGGGTTATACTTAGGAGATTTGAATTCTTTGATTTTTAATGGGGCTACTGGGAAGGAGGGGGGGGGGAGAGGGGGAAGGGGGTTCAACAGGTCCCTGTTCCTAGCGTTGAAATTGTGTATTTACATACTAGTACCTTTGCTTTGTCGTTATTGTTGATTGATTAGTTATGTTTTACCGAAGGGAGTCTGATTTTTTTTTCTTTAGGACTTAAACAACTTCGTCAAGCAATATGTGACTTCCACCAGAAATATGACGGGTTCGATGAGGTTGACCCTGACGATATTATAGTGGGGCCCGGGAGTAAGGAACTCATCTACCTCGTTATGCATGTATTCAACGGAGGTAAAAAAAAAATCTTTATTTCCATAAATCTCGGATTCATATATAAGATGCTTCCTTTATAAATTGCAAACAGTTAGTTTGCAAAAAAAAAAAAAAAAAATTATTAATTGTAAAATCTTCCTTTCCAGATGTTATAGTGGTGTCTCCCTCGTGGACAACGTATAAACCACAGGCCCGCTTAGCTCACCACACACCATTCGTAATGGAAACAGATCTGGATAGCGCCTGGAAATTAACGCCAAAACTTATCAATGAGGTGTCTAATTTAAATTTACTAAATGCCTTCCTTTATTTTGTATTTAGGCCTATCGGAAAGTTTCTTTTAGCTCAAAAAAAGTCAATTTCTTTGCTTGTAAAATATTGAAATTTTCTCAGATTTACGCCCAATGAATACTGAGTAATCATTGCATCCAATATACTTACAGTTTGTGGAAAAGAACACGATGAAGAAA
The DNA here is from genome assembly GCF_032062105.1 of Saccostrea cuccullata. Classification (NCBI taxonomy): domain Eukaryota; kingdom Metazoa; phylum Mollusca; class Bivalvia; order Ostreida; family Ostreidae; genus Saccostrea; species Saccostrea cuccullata. Next base: position 40,770 of record NW_026938622.1, on the reverse strand, counting down.
AACCGTCTTCTTATCCTAAATAACCCGGATAATCCAAGTAAGAGAATTTTGAAATATATCTTTAGAGGCAAATATAACACATTAAATTTTGTAAAATCATAGAGGGTACGTACATATTCAAAGAAGGCGGGGGGATAAAACTTGCAAATCGTTGTTTTGTGTTCGTTACCTTGAGTTGTACTGTTGTATGGAGAGATTAACACTGTAGTTATAGTAACTATAGACAGATATGTATTTTAAGTAAGAAATGCAAAACGAATGAATATCTCGGTGATGTGAATCAGTTCTCACATCTGCAGGTATTCACAATGTTTTCTCATATAAGTGAACATTTAACTCTAGTGACCTTGAGAGAAAGTTTAGAGGAAGTTTCAGAATTCATTATGTATCGTGCTCTCTATATAAGATATCTGATTACTTGATGGTATAGATCGCTGTGTCAAAAATGCACGCAGATTTATAGCAGTCCATAAAAAGACATGGTTGATTGTCCCGGCATATAGATGGAAACTGCCTTATGATTTTTTCCTAGGTTACCTAACCATGTTACATGTATTTGCATAATAGTTACAGTATTATCCTCTGTCATGCTCTACAAATCATGTCCATATTTTGTTTCTCTGACATATTTTATATTCATTGGAAGATTTAATTTTTTTATACTCAGTATAACATTGTAAACATGATTCCTGCGATAATTATCTATAGATATATACGAACTTTTAATTCAATGCTTGAATAAAAGCCCATAATATTGCCATATTTGTGGTTAACTTGTTTTATAAAATACAGTTAAAGTATATCATTGAGGGAGTTAGCAAGATTCCAGTTACCCAAGACCAGAACGATATTTTCCTAGGCGCAGCCGCAACTGCAGAGGAGAACTGAAATCTTGCTAACTCCCTCAAGTCAATGATACACCTTTTAACCATTTAATTAAACTGATACAAAAGTTTAAAAAAAAGAGGATCACGAAGGACGGGAATTAGCTTCCGGACTAACGCACGGGGATTAGTCCATTAGACCGATATAGGTGTAAAATCAAGAGGATTACGGATAACCGGGGAAATAGCTTCCGAAGCAGGGATTAACTCATTTGACTAACGCACGGGGGTTAGTCCATTCACAGAGATTTCTAGGGAATTGTTCACATTATACTGCCTAACTATTATACAACTGTGTATGAAAAAATCAGTAGAGGTATAATATTATAAGGAGTTTGAGGCACTGCCGCAGGTTACTAGTAAGCGAGATAACTACTTAAAAAATCCTAAGGAGATAAACACCCTCGATGTGAGGAAAAAATTTCCAGCAGTAAGGAGGACTCAGCGAGAAAAAATATGTTTTTTTCCCTAGAAGTCCTGTACAACAAAATGTATGGTGTTTTGCAATTATACTTGTACTATATCTAGTAAATAAAATTGTTAAGTACAAAATCATTTGTGAAATGAGTGATAAATAAATATCTTGAATATTCATTACATTTTATTTTGCCAACCACGAAATCTGTAGGTAGGGAAACAGTTTTACTCAGTACTACTAGTATACGATTTTCGTGATATTGTGAATTAAACTAAGTTCCCTTTCAGCCGGTACAAGTTATTCTGAAAAAGAGCTGCAAGACCTCAGGTAAAATGTTCCCCGTAATAAAAAATTGCACTTGTAAAAAAAAAATGGTTCTTTTCTACATTCAAAATGCAACCGTTTATCAAGTTTACTTATAAAAGACTGAGAAGATTTTTTCATACGCACAAATCGTGTATATATCCTACTATTAAACAAAGAAATAAATTGTTTTAACAGTCAACACAGGGTTTTGATATATGTTTTTGATTTTCAGTGGTGTATTTAGAAAACACAACATCATTGTTCTATCAGACGAAATTTACTCTCGGATACGATATGACCAGAAGCACGTCTCTCTTGCAAAAGTAAGAGAAAATCTTCATAATATACAGTGACCTATGATTTCAATCCTTTAGCAAGGGAAAATATGTACATGTAATTTGTTTCCTTTAGTTTAAAATCACCGCATTGTCAAATAGACATACCAATGTACATGTACTAAGTATTAAATCAGAATACATGTATATTTATTGTTGGTATCTAATTCGTTTTCCAAAATTATATAATTTTGTATTTTGGTCTTTTTAAACTTTGATTTTAAACTTTGGGGGGGGGGGGGGTATGGGTATTAAGAAAAATATGCAGGTTAGCCTTTTACTGTTTACAATAACCTCTTTATAAGTTGTAATTAAGCTAAATACAACTGTATGCACATAAAAAAACTGCCAAAAGTACTAGTTTTTTCGGTAGTTTCTTTATGTATACAAATATTAACTCAAGTCCTTCTCCTAAAACTTTAATCCTAATTAGAGCATTGCTTACAGAATTACAGAATACTGAGTTTATAAGTTCCTCATATTCAAAATACATATCTATCATTTAGTTTTACCCAGAGGGGACCATCATTAGTACTGGTTTATCCAAATGGGCGAGTGCTGGAGGATGGAGGGTAAGAAAACCAGTTAATACAAAAGTGTCTTAAAATTATTATCACATTAAAAGCAAGTAAGTTATACATAATGATGCCTCTCATTTATTGTAGTTGGGCTACCACATGTACCCTAAACAACTGTCAGATCTGAGGAAAGCTGTAAGGAGTGCTGCTAGCCACACCTATACTTCAGCCCCCTCCCCAGTACAATATGCAGCCACAGAGGTATGTCACACTTACACTTCAGCCCCCTCCTCAGTAAAATACGCAGCCACAGAGGTATGTTACACCTACACTTCAGCCCCCTCCCCAGTACAATACGCAGCCTTAGAGGTATGTCACACCTACACTTCAGCCCCCTCCTCAGTACAATACGCAGCCTTAGAGGTATGTCACACCTACACTTCAACCCCCTCCCCAGTACAACATGCAGCCACAGAGGTATGTCACACCTACACTTCAGCCCCCTCCCCAGTGCAATACGCAGCCTTAGAGGTATGTCAAACTTACAAATAATCCCCTCCCCAATACAGTTCAAAATCACAAAGGTGAGGCACACTTATACATCACCCCCTTTCATTTGGCAGCTACAGAAAAGAGGTAAGCCCCCCCCCCCCCGTCACTACGGTAAGTCGCACCTGTACATTAGTCACTTTGGCCAAAAAGGTCAGTCACAACCATAGACCAGCCTGCTCTTGAGTTCAGTATATATTCTTTGAGGTAAACACTAAATGGGGATAATTTAGGACAGAAGCTGAACCAGTGATATGTAACATATGTCTGTACTTTAGATGTTCCAGAATCTGGATCTCTGTGATGACTACATCAAACACTGCTCTCGGATACTGGATGCTGTGGGCTCTTATTGCTACTGGTATGGTACTTTACTACTTAATTTCTTCATCAGTCTTAATAATGGAAGGAGGTTGTTTTTAATTTTTTTTTATGTACTTAGTTATTCAATTAAAAATCTTTAGAGATGATTTGAAATATTCATTTCCACCTTCATCTATATCATAACAGGGAACTGACGTCAGTGGGAGTAAAGGCCGTAAAACCTACTGCGGGGTACTACATATTCCCTGACTTTGAGGTCATCAAGGAAAATCTCAGAAGAAGGGGGTATAAAACCTGTGAGGAGATGTGTGCTGTCATGCTGGATGAATGTGGTGTAGCCGTAAGTAAAATTTACATCAGTAAATGTGGTGTAGCTGTAAGTAAAATTTACATCAGTAAATGTGGTGTAGCAGTAAGTATTGTTTACAGCAGTAAATGTGGTGTAGCAGTAAATATTGTTTACAGCAGTAAATGTGGTGTAGCTGTAAGTATTGTTTACATCAGTAAATATGGTGTAGCAGTAAGTAAAATTTACATCAGTAAATGTGGTGTAGCAGTAAGTATTGTTTACAGCAGTAAATGTGGTGTAGCAGTAAATATTGTTTACAGCAGTAAAATAATGTGGTGTAGCTGTAAGTATTGTTTACAGCAGTAAATGTGGTGTAGCAGTTGTTTACAGCAGTAAATGTGGTGTATTGTTTCACAATCCTTTAGTGAGACCATCTTAACACAAATTATCTATGATTACTCCTGTTTGTAGGTAATGGCTGGCGGTCCAGCCTTCCTGAGACCAGTGGATGAGCTGACCACTCGTCTGTGTTACGTTCCGTTTGACGGAGGTAAAGCGCTGACCTACAGTCGTGACTTAGGACTCGAGACAGACTTACCAGAAAACTTTGTCAAAGACTACTGCACTCCAGTATACAATGGTATCCAGGTAAACTAATCTTAAAATGTACAGGCAGTTTAACTTCAGGTGTGTAATATTAAATATATGACCGCAAAGAGTCAGAGATGTAGTATTTTCTACACTTTAATTAAGGGTATTCACATATATTTCAGGCTCTGAAAAAATGGGTATTGGACCAGAAGAAATACTAAAGGCTACTGATGATGGAGAGACTACTTATAATTACAATCCTACAAGTGTTGTGTTGTATTGTGAATATTGAAGACATCCAGAAGTTGGGAGATGAAGATTCAGAGATATATCTTCATATATCTTTTATCTAGAATGTACATAAACTTAGTTCTTTTTAATGAAGCATTTAATTTATTCTATTTTTCCATGAAACTCTTGTAAATGAAGATTGTACACCTTCATAAAACATTAAACATAGGTAATCAAAGATTACGAAGCTCACCTCGACGAATGTTATCAGTTTAAGTAATGCAAATCCTACATCATATTTTAATAATATTAAGTATTCATCCCAACAACAATATTTTTGCAAGTTGTGCTTAACCCTCTACATGGCATATATACATTTCTATGCGTGTAGTGTGAAAAACATGTATTGTGCAAACAAATATTCATAACTGTTAAAACTGCAGATATCAAAAAAATTCATTCGGATTGATCTGTTCCCAAAACTTTAACCTGGTCTCTTGTATGGAAAATATAGGTCAGATCCAGCATCCCAAGCAAGCCTGGTAGTGTCCATCCTAAGATACATCATCCATGCAAGTTTGGTTTAGCTAGGGCTTACAGTTACTTGGGAATGAAAAATGTAGGTCAGATCCAGCATCCGAAGCAAGTCTGGTAGTGTCCATCCTTAGATACATCATCCATGCAAGTTTACTTCAGGTAGGGCTTATAGTTACTTGTGAATGAAAATGTAGGTCAGATCCAGCATCCGAAGCAAGTCTGATAGTGTCCATCCCTAGATACATCATCTATGCAAGTTTGCTTCAGGTAGGGCTTATAGTTACTTGTGAATGAAAATGTAGGTCAGATCCAGCATCCGAAGCAAGTCTGGTAGTGTCCATCCCTAGATACATCATCTATGCAAGTTTGGTCCAAATAGGGCTCATAGTTAGTTGGGAATGAAAATGTAGGTCAGATCCAGCATCCGAAGCAAGTCTGGTAGTGTCCATCCCTAGATACATCATCTATGCAAGTTTGGTCCAAATAGGGCTCATAGTTACTTGGAAATGAAAATGTAGGTCAGATCCAGCATCCGAAGCAAGTCTGGTAGTGTCCATCCCTAGAGGCATCATCCAAGCAAGTTTGGTTCAGGTAGGGCTTATAGTTACTTGGGAATGAAAATGTAGGTCAGATCCAGCATCCGAAGCAAGTCTGGTAGTGTCCATCCCTAGATACATCATCTATGCAAGTTTTGGTCCAAATAGGGCTTATAGTTACTTGGGAATGAAAATGTAGGTCAGATCCAGCATCCGAAGCAAGTCTGGTAGTGTCCATCCCTAGATGCATCATCCAAGCAAGTTTGGTTCAGGTAGGGCTTATAGTTACTTGGGAATGAAAATGTAGGTCAGATCCAGTATCCGAAGCAAGTCTGGTAGTGTCCATCCCTAGATACATCATCCATGCAAGTTTGGTCCAAATAGAGCTCATAGTTACTTGGGAATGAAAATGTAGGTCAGATCCAGCATCTGAAACTAGTCGGGTAGTGTACATCCCTAGATACATCATCCATGCAAGTTTGCTTCAGGTAGGGCTTATAGTTACTTGGGAATGAAAATGTAGGTCAGATCCAGCATCGGAAGCAAGTCTGGTAGTGTCCATCCCTAGATGCATCATCCATGCAAGTTTGGTCCAAATAGGGCTTATAGTTCCTGTGGAATGGACCTGCTCCAAAAACTTTAACCTGGTCACTCATCTAGACAATGTAGGTCAGATCCAGCATCCGAAGCAAGTCTGGTAGTGTGCATCCCTAGATGCATCATCCATGCAAGTTTGGTTCAGGTAGGGCTTATAGTTCCTTGGGAATAGACCTGCTCCAAAAACTTTAACCTGGTCACTCATCTGGAAAATGTAGGTCAGATCCAGCATCCGAAGCAAGTCTGGTAGTGTACATTCCTAGATGCATCATCCATGCAAGTTTGGTCTGGGTAGGGCTTATAATTCCTTGGGAATGGACCTGCTCCAAAAACTTTAACCTGCTCCAAAAACTTTAACCTGGTCACTCATCTAGAAAATGTAGGTCAGATCCAGCATCCCAAGCAAGTCTGGTAGTGTACATCCCTAGATGCATCATCCATGCAAGTTTGGTTCAGATAGGGCTTATAGTTACTTGGGAATGGACATGCTCCTAAAACTTTAACCTGGGACGCCGACGCCAACGCCGGGGGTATAGCATAAGCTCATCTCGACTTCGTCGAGGTGAGCTAAAAATCATATAGTTGAACTTTGGTGTCTCAAACATCGATATCTCGAATACTATGGATATATCGAAGTGATTTAGAAGTCCCAACCACTTATTCTTTCAGTATTTTACCATCAAGATCTCAAATAATCAGATATCTCAAAGTTTTTCCTCAATCCCATCAAGTTCGAGATAACAAAATTTGACTGTAAAAAGAGAAAAAAAAAAACCTGAATGCTTTTAAGTTTATTTTCATCTTACATCCACTCTTCCTCTGCCACATACAAGGAAAATAATATTAAATGAATTAAATAAATAGGATACTGGTGTGAGCATGAACATCACTGACATTAAAGCACTAACCCTTTTCCAAAAGGTAAGTCAAACATAATAATAGTAATAGAACATCGATAGTCATTTATTTCACCAAAAATATCACAAAAACACATAACCAATAGATAAAAAATTTCAAATGTAATGATATCAGACATTACTATTGGAAACTACAATATGTAAGAAATTTGATTTTGCTGGAAATTACTACATGTACAATTTAAATCAATTTATGTCCTTTTGTTTCTTTTTTCACTTCATTTATGGTTCAATCATAGTTTTGGAGACAAGAATGAAAATGTAAACATACTACCGGGTATACTTGTATGTTAACGTCTCCTATATGTAACCCAAATGTAATAGGTTATAAATAGATTCATGACATAAGACTAGTAAGTGTAATATCAAAAATATTCTGAGACACGTGTACTTATGTACCCAGAACTTAGCTGCTACACTTTTTTTCAATTTCTAAATTTATGTTACTTGTACATATACATGTATATATTGCAACATTCATTAAATGTCAAACAAGAAGGAAAAATTAGATGAAAAATATAAATGTATTCAACTCTTAAATGCTGTGAGAGGGAGAGAGAGAGAGAAAACAGACATCCATACATTTTTGGAACAAATGAATGTACATGTAGTAAATATTTTTTTTTACTTATCTGTTTATCAATAAAACAAAATGAAAACTGGAATCATATAAAGAGAGTAAGAAATGAAATGTATAATTCACATCAGCAGAACAGGTTGACCTGCCAAAGAACACTTTTACACATTGAGGTGAAGTATTCATTGTCACATATGACTTATGTCTAGCATGAAAATACAGTATAACCACACATTTTTCATCTTAAAGTACTGTTTACATGAATGGGGAGATGAGATATTCTGATGGCTGAGCAGGGATAAACAAAATGGAACTTAACTCATATTTTGCAGCAGAAATGAAAAACTTATTTGTAGAATCTGCATTCGCAGCAAAGTCAGCTTTTAAATAAAATAAGATTCATAGCCTTGATGTAAACATTTCACTAAATGGAAAATTATTCTTCACCATGCAAGTCAAATGAACTGGAAAAAAATAATCCCTTATAAACTGATGAGAAATGTAAGGAAAGTTTTTAATGAAAGAATGTCCAGTCATTTGTAAGTCCAGACGAGCACCATCCATTGCCAAGACACAGTTAACAGACAATACTGGGCAGGTTAAGAGGTGGCTAGTCGGTCTATAACTTTCCTATACATTTCCACATTTTCCTGAAATGTTGTCTCTAAATACTGGTGTCTCTGCTCTTCGGTGATGGAGCTTAATGTGGCTGTAAACTCATCTGGACGTAAGACGTTCTTCAGCTTATCAAAATCACGACCATTTTTCTGGAGTAAAAAAGTATAAATCTACAATAATAACTTGTCTCACTTTCAAAATTAATACAAAATATGATCAGAAAAAAATATTTCTAATATTAAGTTTTATGTAGTGGATATGATCTTAAATGGTAAGGGCACCTTTCTGTAAATGACCACACCCCCTCCCCAGGATTTGCCTTTTATTTGACAAGAGGACATACAGTAAAATTTGTCTAATCCGTACTCTGAGTACTCCGGATTTTTGTCCATTCCGTCTATAAATTTTAGTCCCATGCACTTCTTTAACAAATTCATTAGATAAAATTCTGTGTAGTCCGGATACTGTCTATTCTGTATTCCGAACGGCCATACTGGTCCCAACTGCTCATAATTAACGGTAACTATTTCCCCTAATCCGGCCACACCTGAGTTACTTCAAAGCAATTAACACCTTTCGCGGTGGATGTGCTAATCTGTGTTTACATAAGCATTAGTGCCATGAGAAGAACTCAGTGAAATGCGGCGGTGACACAGCCCGCTTGAAAAAAAAATTATATTATTAAATTACAATTTTAAAAAAAACTAACCTTGTTTTAACTCATTTTACCACATTATAACATATATGCAGAAATATATGTACGCGATTTACGAATCAAAATATAAATCGGGATCGAAAATCGAACGCATTTCAAAATGGCGCCATAACAGTGTGGGAAGACGTATTTTTTTTAATTTTTTTTTTTTACATAAAAATTAAAAGTTGAATCCAATAATTATCACATCGTTAATAATTGCATTACTGGTTATACATTGAATGAGCTCTTTGACAAGCGAAACCCGGTCCGCTTGATATATAGTAGGCCTGCAATACACGTGCCTGTAGATTTTGATTTAGGTAACATTTCACTCCGACTTTCAAACTTCGTGAACAAACAAAAAAAAAAAAAGAAAAATACAGTAAGTCATGTGAGTCTGTTTTATCATTTCTACACTCCAAGTTATTGATTGATTTTATCATTTAATTATATTTTATATTTTGTATATGATGTACTTGTAAATAAACAACGAAATTTCAAAATTAATATTTTCCTGCATTTTTCCTGCACTCCGGATTCTGTCTAAACCGGCCAAATTTTATGGAACCGGCGGTAGCCGGTTTAGACAAATTATACTGTACCTGGAATGGTGCATTTAGCCTCCTTTTCATGTCGAGTCTGTATGCTTTGTACTGTTCTTTGTTACTTGTATCTGTAGCCTTCAACCTCAGAATCTCATACACTCTCCTCGTTTGTCTCTACAAATCACACGACATACTTAATACATTCTGAACGAGAGGAGGCTGATTTTTCCATATACACTCACCAAAACTCTACCTTTTCATGCAAGAATAGAATGACTTCCTGACAAAGCTAAATTTTTTAAATGTATTTTTTTCATTACCAAATGATTTAGATTTTAAGTTTAAATTTAAATGTTAAAGTACACATATGATTATAATTTAAATTCTCATTTAATAATCAGAAAAAAAGTGATGCACTGAAAAATGGGATAAAATCTGAACAAAACAAAAACCTTGTTGAGCTTGAATTTTTCTCTGGCTTCCCTCTGCATTTCCTCAGAGAAGCCTTTCAAGAGTTTCTCAGGTTGGAAAGACGCAAGGCTTTGGCAGTTCTTAACATCCACAAAGTCTCTGACTCTCTGGAAATTTTCTGAGGGATCTTCAACTGTGTTATGAAAACGAATTAATGGGTAAAAATATTACAGTTAAATTACATTGAAGATTTAAAACCTGCTTACTGTCATTCAAAAACAAACATAGTCTAAACACATGACTTTAAAAGGAGTTTTTCTATTGTTTATCTATCTATTCTTTTCTAATGAATATGAAAAGTAACTTCACAACATTTTGTAAAAATTTTGTACACTGTATGACTTTATTCCTACTGTATCGTTACCTGTGATATCTAACACCTCCTTCTTCCTGTACACATCATTATAGAAGGTCTGTAACAGCTCGGCACACAAACCCATCCTCTGGAAGGGCGGCAGGATTAGCACTTGGCTGAAATTATGTTATAAATACATTATACAGATGTATCATTTCTATCAAAGCCATTGTTATGATTGATAATGACAAATTTCATAGGCATCTTGAGTTTCAAATCACAACCTATCTATTTAACAGCATATAAAAAGCCTTTTACAATTTTTTTTTTCAAAAGGAAACAAAATTAATTAGCTTCATGTTATTTATTGAATTATAATAGTGCAATGTTTTACCTGACTCTTGGACGTAACTTCTCTGGGTAAGCATAGTAATTATATACAGTCATGTAACCTGCTATAGCATACATTGGATTTCCATTACACATGTACTTTTCAAACCTAAAAGTAGAACATTCTGCAAATGAAAAATGCTTTAAGAAAACCAGAATATTTAAAAATATAATGTTCATTTGTGTGAAGAGGGCATTATTTTGAAACTAAGCTTCATCATAATAAATATAGTAACTAATGAGGTCAAGGTCACAGGGTCTGACAGTCAAGGGCAAAGATTACACTAAAGTTGAATAATTCACCAGTGTGTATCAGTGTGTGAATTTTGGTTCATATGTCTAGAACAGACTCTTTGAAACTGAGCCACATGTAAATGACAAGTGTGATGGCTGCAGGGCAAAAAGAAGGATGAAGGATAGAAAAACACTGCATGGAGGGGGCATAAAAATGGGAACAATTTTAATAGCCATACATGGGAGGGCTGAAAAGGGTTGACAATATGTCTACCAAGAGATTCTGGAGACCAAAAACATTAATTAAACTTAAGGATAACATACAGTAAGAAGAAGCGCCATCTCTCGTCATCCGCATCAATGAAGGAAGCAGCATCAATGAAGAACAAAATAAAGGTCTGGAGTCTCTCGTGGTACTCTCTGAAGCCTGACGTCTCTATCCCCGTCCTGTAGATCTCAAACTGTCTGTCCTTCCCATCTGTAAAATCAAAACAAAGGTAATCAGAGATTACAGAGCTCAACTCAACGAATGTTGTCTTTAAGTATTAAGGCAAAGTCACACAATTACCTAATAAAGAGTGTCCATCCAAAAATGCAAAATTTATGCAATTTTGATCTGATACTTTGGAATAGACCTATATAAAGACTTCAAACTAGTTTTCATCACGAAAATGTGATTAAAATCCAGCATCTGAAGCAAGCTTGAGAGTTTTCATCGCTTGATGTATCATTTGGGCAAGTTTGGTTTATATAAAACCTTATAGTTTCTTGGTAATAGACCTGCACCCATTACTTTTACTTGGTCCATTATCTGGAAAATGTATGTCGAATTCAGCATCTAGAGCAAGTCCATTAGTTTGCATCCTAAGATGTATCATCCATGCGAGTTTGCACAACATTGGGCTAATAGTTACTTAGAATGAAACCTGCATAAAAATTTAACCTCTTCACTCATCCAGGAAAAATGTAGGTCAAATTCAGCATCCGAAGCAAGCCTGGTAGTGTACATCCTTAGATGTATCATCCATGCAAGTTTGTTCAACATAGGGCATATAGTTACTTGGAAATGAGACCTGCACCAAAAACATTGACCTGTTCATTCAACAGGAAAATGTAGGTCAGATTCAGCATCCGAAGCAAGCCTGGTAATATGCATCCTTAGATGTACCATCCATGCAAGTTTGGTCAACATAGGGCTTATAGTTCCTTGAAAATGAGACCTACACCAAAAACTGCACCAAAAATGTTAACCTGCTCCAAAAACATTAACCTGGTCATTCCTTTGCTGAAATTGCTGCATCTGAAACTTTGACTGGTACAATGAAACACACTAGAAGCATCTCTCATGCATGTCTAATCAATATAGGGCATATAGCAGTACTTAAAAAGAAAACTGCTCCAAAAAACTTAACCTGAGATGCCGATGCCGAGGGTATTACATAAACTCCCCAAACTTCGTTGAGGTGAGCTAAAAACTGATAAGACTGCAGTTCTACAGTCTGTAGTCTCTGATGAGTTGATAGCTCTACTGGTCTTACTTCAAAGAATGAAAATGGGAAAAATGTACCTGGACTTTCAGCACTTTTTACACAACTTTTACTTTACAGAAATGCTTGTATATATCCTGCTGTTTTCTACATTTTTACTTAGTATGACTGAAATTATACCAAAACTTTAGGAGTATCATTTTTACAAATTTTCACATGTATTCTTTTTTTTGGTAGCCATTGTATCCTCATTTCTCAAAATCTTCAAGGACACAAGCTTTTTCATGTCATCTACTTGTGGTCCAAGTTCTATTACAATCAGACCAAAAATGTAGGAGTAGTAACATTTTGAAATAATTTCAGTTTAGGTAACCATGGCAACCTTTATTAAATTACTTACTGCAACTTGATTTTTATTGCCAGTCATTTAATCAGTCTTTATATATAAATTTTTTTAGAAAGAGTAGAATAACTTCATTACCTCTGTGTACAGTGAAAGAGTGCACAAGTTTTCCAAATGGTTTGAAGTCAGCATCCTTCGGTATTGAGTTGAGGAATGCATCTCTACTGGTTAGGAAACCAGGGGGCACCACCTCTCGTAACTGACCAATGACATCATCAGCCTAAATATAAGCCAAAATGGATACTGCATTATAATTTCTGCCAAACTCACAAATATAAACATAGTAAAGATACCAATACATTTTTAAATACTTTAAATTTTCATATATGTATCTGTTTAATTTCTAGAAAAAAAAAGGCGAAACGAAAAGTTTCATTTAAATCTATTCCACATTTTTAATAAAGTGCCGCGCCACGACATGATACGCCCGTCAAAAAATTACCAATTTTCTTGAACAGTTTAGGTGCAAAAAAATCACATCAACCTTGATTTTAAGATTTCAATGATTTTTCCATTCCTTAAAATATTTATCCATCCCCTGTGATGTAGGCATCAAATATAATAAATATTACATCACTGATAGATTTCTGTGCTGGTTGTGTTAGACCAAATGCCCATCATCAAATTAGTCTTAACAACTTAATCTATACCAAATTAATTTTGAAAAAAAAGGCTGGCCATCAAATGACATATGTTATAAACTGACCAGCTGTTCTTTCCGTCTAATCCCCAAAGGGCTGCTTAATCAGAGCGACTGAGACAGCTAGCCTTCCTACATTGAACTCATTAATTAATCTTTAACTGGATGCTTTTCTACTCATTACTACCAAGAGATGAATGGGTCTGCACTATCTACTATAATTTTTTTTTAAAAACATATAAAATACTCTCAGATTTTTTTTTTGGTTGAGATTTAATGTCCGACAGGTTCTAGTATGTAATTCATATGGACATGCTGATTCAACCCCACCCCATAAAATTAGTTTTTAAATTAATAATATTACATAATATCAGATTAGTCTATTAGGCAATATCAAATTAGTTTTAATTACTTTTCATCAAATTCATTTCAAAACTTAAGCTAGTCAACAAGAGCTATTTTTAATCACACAGGCTTACCCATTTGCCCAATTCTCAAGGGATATAGATAACGCCAATTAGCTCCTCGCACTCAAAACCCATTAATTTCTCTCTAATTTGACGCAATTTTCTGTTATCAAAATTCTTCTTGACCAGTGCTTGATAATTACACTCATGGGAGACATGGGATTTCTCTAACATACATTATATTTGTTTTAGATTGCTGTCAAGTATATGCTTAAAAAAAATAAGTATTTTCTTGATTTAACACTTTTTTAATAAGAACAGTGCAATACTCTTACATTATTTGGGATGTGTAAATGAATAGTAAAAATACACATTTTTTTTTTAAAATTCACTTAAATTAAAGATCACAGTGACCTTGAAATAGGTCGCGACACACCTTCTACCTAAGATGCATAAACTGGCCAAGTTTGATGATTGTAGGTCTTATGGTTTTCTAGTTATGGGCCAGAAAGGATTTTTCCATATTTGGCTATAACTTCTTAATTAAAGGTCAGAGCGACCTACTTTTTGTGCGCGACACACCTTCTACCCAAGATGCATCAGATGACAAAGTTTGATAATCCTAGGCCTAGTGGTATTAAAGTTATGAGCCGGAAACGAAAAAGCTAAAACAGACGGACGGACAGGAAGCCTATAACATGATACGTCCCGTCTTAAGACGGGCGTATAAAAACAGAGTTATGCATCTGTATGCATCAAGTTGTTTTAAACAAATCTTCGCTGCAGAAATGGGTTGGTGAAATTTACAAATTCTGATCCAATCAGTTCATTGTACTCTTGTCAATGATGACTTAATAATCTTTGTCCTAATTATTTTGTTCTTTTGGATATTCTCTTCACTGAATTCCACAAGGATTGAGGAATATATAATTCCCTTCTACTCAAAATGTGCAAAGTTGAACTTAAAATCTTTAATATATTTAGAAGAAACAAAAGTAGACAAATTGAGATCAGGTTAGACGACTCTAATTCTGAATTAAATTGGAAATGAATACCTTTAGTCCTTCGTGTAATTCTGGTGAAACTTTGGTGATGTATTGTAGATTTATGAATGTTGTCAGTTTAGCAGCAGTATAGTACATCTCTACCACCAAATCCTTGTATCCAAAAATACTCTCACTGTTAAAAATATGTAAAGAAAAGGTAAAAAAAAATTACATACAGTACATTTACATGTACATGGTTAGTCCATGCTAAGCCATGTACTAGAAATGCAATGCAGTGTATAATCTATCCAAAATGGTGACTTTCTATGAAGAATCCATTATTAATGCGAATCACCACAAATTATGATTCAAGACATAGGAAGAAGCAAACATACAGTGATCACTAAAATATCCATTGGAAACTCATCCTAAAAATTCTGCTTCATACATGTAACCTTCAAAATACATTAATTCATAATGGTCCTAGCAAGTTAAAGGTAAATAATTGCTTACTTTTCTCCAAAGACCTGATGTGTCATTTCCGGTAGGAATGTTGATGTATCGTCATCCAGGTCTTCTTCCTTTCTAACTACAAACATAACGACGAAAATTCAATTAATTTTCTCAACAATTACTTCTCACTTCAAATTTACCTGCCATGCTTACATTCGGAACACTCTGAATTATTCGTACGTAAGTAAATGCACAGAGTTTGAATTATCACCCATGTTCATTTTGCTACATAGTCAATACATGGAACAAATTCTATCGATATAAAACAGGGTCCATAGGACAATATCATTTTAACGATAGAACGTTTCTATCTTCGTTTATACTTTTATACTTACCAAGTTTGAAATGTATGGCTTCATTTGCGGAACATTTGTAGACATCAAATTTATTTTTTGATAAACCTGAAGTAAAAAGATGGAGATATCATAATCTGTTTTGAACATCTCTAAGTTTTATTTCTTTCACTTTTAATTAATTAAGAAATTAAATATCATTTTTAGAGTTTCATTGGGGTGCGACATGAAGTCAGTCACGTTATCAAATTCTAATAGATTTGATCATGTACCGACTTCATGTCATTCCCAATGAAACTCTAAAAATTATGTTTTATTTCTTATACATGTATTTATATTTTACGTTTTTTGTCCTGTTACATAGAAATACATGTATAGGCATTATTTAGACTTTGCTTTGGAAATGCAATATAACGTATCTACGACGTTATTTGACGTCATAATTGGAACTTTCCAAATGGCTCATGCAGTTTGCTTTCCATACTCAAGAAAATCTGATCATGTGACCAACTGCATGTCACTGAAAATTGAATTTCCATTTTATTAGCATTGTTATGAACAGGTTGGGCACAACCTACCAAATGGTCCTTTATCCCCCATTTGGTAGACAATCTACCATATCAGTGATGAAATTTACTAACTAAATGGGGGACTTTTTTATTCTATTACAATTTTTATCAAAATAAAACAAAAGCTCATTTATTTAGGTATTGGGGGATTTTAGTGAACATATTCCTAGCACAATTAACATAAATTGATCGAATTTCTATGTGCAATTTCTCCGCAACTTCGTAAAAACAATACCCATAGTTGTCTGTAACAGCTGAACTTCTTGATCAATTGATCATGTTGATCAAAAAAAATCTTTGTTGTGTCTTGTTGGATAAAAATTCAATTTGATCTAGTGATTTAACTCTTGATGAGTTAATTTTCAATCTCTTTTTGGATCTTTGTCAATGTTTATATAAAATCCTGTTAAACACGAGCTCCTCATGCCTTACTGGTATGGTGAGCACTTCCCGCTATTAAGTTAAAGTTTTACATAGTTGAATGTAACATTTGTGGTCATTTTTCTTTTAGGATGAAGTTGCAGATTCCATGCAATCTTTTGGGGTTTAATAAACATATTACTGGTGAATTTAATAAATTTGAAAAATAATATTCAATAAAAGATGTACAAAATGACTTTTGCCATTATTCTTGCTTTTGTCCCATGTACATCGTTTTAAAACAATAATTATATCATACTCCAACTGCATTTACTATTTTTATGAAGAACAAAGCCATTGTTTTCAAAATAAAACAAAATAAAGGCAAAAACTTATCATTCTTCTGAATTCCTAGTTGAAAATTAACACAAATGTGCCACTGTAGTTAAATCCGACTTTACATCAGATTTTAAAAAGATCACCGTTTTGATTGGTTTGCACTAATTGATTGGTTGCCCGGATAATCAAAATAGAAAGTAAAGGACATGATTGACAGGTGCAGCATCGTTGGAGAAGGAGAGAATTTTCTCTTAAAGTAAAACATAGGTAATCAGAGATTACAGAGCTCACCTCAACGAATGTTGTCTTTAAGTAAGGCAAAGTCACACAATTAACCAACAAAAAGTATACATTCCAAAAATGAAAATATTTTTAAAAGCAATTTTGATCTGATACTTTGAAATAGACCTACATAAAAAATTTAAACTACTTCTTCTTCATGAAAATGTAATGAAAATCCAGCATCTGAAGCAAATTTGAGAGTTTTCATCTCTTGATGCAGCATTTGTGAAAGTTTGGTTTATACAATGTTATATAAGCCTTATAGTTTTTGGTAACAGACCTGCAACCATAACTTTTACCTTGTCTATTATCTGAAAAATGTATGTCAAATTCAGCATCCGAAGCAAGTCCATTAGTGTGCATCCTTAGATGTATCATCCATGCAAGTTTGCTCATTATAGGGCTCATAGTTTATTGGAAATGAAACATGCATTAAAACTAACATTTTCACTCATCCACAAAAAGTAGGTCAGATTCAGCTTCCGAAGCAAGCCTGGAAGTATGCATCCTTAGATGTATCATCTATGCAAGACTGGTCATTAAAGAACTCATAGTTCCTTGGAAATGAAACCTGCACCAAAAACTTTTAACTATTCACTCAACCGGAAAATGTAGGTCAGATTCAGCATCCGAAGCAAGCCTGGTAGTGTGCATCCTTAGACGTATCATCCATGCAAGTTTGGTCAACATAGGGCTTAAAGTTACTTGCAAATGAAACCTGCACCAAAAACATTAACCTGTTCGCTCAACTGGAAAATGTAGGTCAGATTCAGCATCCGAAGCAAGCCCGGTAGTATGCATCCTTAGATGTATCATCCATGCAAGTTTGGTCAACATAGGGCTTATAGTTACTTGGAAATGAAACCTGCACCAAAAACTTTAACCTGTTCACTCAACTGGAAAATGTAGGTCAGATTCAGCATCGGAAGCAAGCCCGGTAGTATGCATCCTTAGATATATCATCCATGCAAGTTTGGTCAACATAGGGCTTATAGTTACTTGGAAATGAAACCTGCACCAAAAACTTTAACCTGTTCACTCAACCGGAAAGTGTAGGTCAGATTCAGCATCCGAAGCAAGCCCGGTAGTATGCATCCTTAGATGTATCATCCATGCAAGTTTGGTCAACATAGGGCTTATAGTTACTTGGAAATGAAACCTACACCAAAAACTTTAACCTGTTCACTCAACTGGAAAATGTAGGTCAGATTCAGCATCCGAAGCAAGCCCGGTAGTATGCATCCTTAGATGTATCATCCATGCAAGTTTGGTCAACATAGGGCTTATAGTTACTTGGAAATGAAACCTGCACCAAAAACTTTAACCTGTTCACTCAACCGGAAATTGTAGGTCAGATTCAGCATCCGAAGCAATCCCGGTAGTATGCATCCTTAGATGTATCATCCATGCAAGTTTGGTCAACATAGGGCTTATAGTTACTTGGAAATGAAACCTGCACCAAAAACTTTAACCTGTTCACTCAACCGGAAAATGTAGGTCAGATTCAGCATCCGAAGCAAGCCCTTTAGTATGCATCCTTAGATGTATCATCCATGCAAGTTTGGTCAACATAGGGCTTATAGTTACTTGGAAATGAAACCTGCACCAAAAACTTTAACCTGTTCACTCAACCGGAAAATGTAGGTCAGATTCAGCATCCGAAGCAAGCCCAGTAGTATGCATCCTTAGATGTATCATCCATGCAAGTTTGGTCAACATAGGGCTTATAGTTACTTGGAAATGAAACCTACACCAAAAACTTTAACCTGTTCACTCAACCGGAAAATGTAGGTCAGATTCAGCATCCGAAGCAAGCCCGGTAGTATGCATCCTTAGATGTATCATCCATGCAAGTTTGGTCAACATAGGGCTTATAGTTACTTGGAAATGAAACCTGCACCAAAAACTTTAACCTGTTCACTCAACCGGAAAATGTAGGTCAGATTCAGCATCCGAAGCAATCCCGGTAGTATGCATCCTTAGATGTATCATCCATGCAAGTTTGGTCAACATAGGCCTGATAGTTACTTGGAAATGAAACCCACACCAAAAACTGCACCAAAAATGTTAACCTGCTCCAAAAACATTAACCTGGTAATTCCTTTGCTGAAATTGCAGCATCTGAAACTTTGTCTGGTACAATAAAACACACTAAAACCATTTTCCATGCATGTCTAATCAGTATAGGACACAGAAGTAATTAAAAAGAAAACTGCTCCAAAAAACTTAACCTTAACCTGGGACGCCGACACCGACGCTGACGCCGAGGGTATCACATAAGCTCCCCCCAACTTCGTTGAGGTGAGCTAAAAACGGAGAAACATTGCATTTGTTTACATAAGCTACATTTTTGTCAAATTTTTTAACGACTCTGCTCAAAAAATTGCACAAAGATTTCCTGATTTTTTTCACCTAGAAAACCGATAAATATCTATATTTCATTCTACATGGTTTAAAATTATGCGCAATTCCATTCCTAGTTAGAATGATCTACAGACCCTAAACCGTGCTACTACACCTCAGAAACGAACCGTACCGTTCCGTGCAGAAAGCGTACCGTACGGTTTATTTCTCGCTACGGCGCCTGTGAAAGGAGGACGGAGGTTGTGTGACAGAGTGTGAGACGATTCCTTATTTGCTATAAATTAAATCAACCGATTGTGTTTATGGTCAAAGGTACAGTACAGGCCACGAGTTTTTCCCACAAAAGACGTACGGGGCACAGTGGACCTCGAACAATGTCGGCGTCTTTGAAGTCTTTCATTTTCATACTATAAGTTTTAGCAAATTAAATCAATTTCCTTTTGAAATATCAGCTGTATTTAAATATTCGTAATTTAACAATACAGATATTAAACTAATATTATAAGATGTCCCAAAATTCAATTTAATTGTGCTCGTGCCTGGGAAAAAAACCGCCTTAAATGTGCACATGTACATTAATTCATGTTTCATAATCCTATAATTGTATTTGACATGAAAAAAGTTCAATAGACTATAATACCACTAAGATAGAACACGCTTTCATGAATTAATTCCCTGGTTGTCTCTACTTTTGATTTTAATTCTGCTCATTTAAATTATTAATTTAAATCTTATCGGATACAAGATCGTTTTTGTTGTAAGTATGCATTCATATGTAGTACATATCAGATGCGTGATTTTACTAATGAATTATTTTGTAAGAATTTTAAAACATATATAAACTGTCAAATTTAAAAAAGATACGTATTACTATTAGACTCTCACATTAATTCTGTTAAGATTCTTACTATAGGCGAATCATTGGTGCAGTTATACTTTCACTGAAAATCTTTAATCGTGTAAAATATGGATTAAAATATTACATGCGGTCATGAAGAATTCTACTGAACAGACAGAGATAATAATCTTAATAATAAAACTGTGACCAACTTTCACGCTGCATACAAAAAATCGCCAGCTGAATTTCTTGCAAATAAAATGTGCAAACTGCAGTATAAATATTACTTCATTCTGAAAAACATCTTATGAAAAATGAAAAAAAAAAACAGCTTGCGAAAAAAAGAAGATATTATAAGGTTTGTTACACTGTACCCCCATCCCCTTTCTATAAAGCAATACGAATTAGCTGGTTAAAAGTTCTTTAAAAGTCTGCAAAATGGTACGTTGTTGTAAATAAAACCAGAAGTCTCTGTCGAGACTGAAGCTCTACTGGTTTGTACTTATAGCAAAGGAAGAGAAAAGTACTTAAGCAGTTGGAAATTGAAACTTTTCAACAGCAATAATTAGAATAATGATCCTTGATTAAGTCTCTTTATGTTCTTAGTGTAGTCTACTTGCATGCCACATTATATTATAATCAGACTAATACTGTATTTGGAGTAGCATTTTGAGAGTATTTAACAGAAATTTCTATTTTTAGTAACCATGGCAACATCATTCATTGAAGTGAAAAACTGATACACAGAATTATGTACCTTAGTGTAGTCTACTTGTGTGCCAAGTTATAAATTTGAAATCAGACCAGAACTGTAGGAGGAGTAGCATTTTGAAAAAAAATCACAGAAATTTCTATTTTTAGTAACCATGGCAACACCATTCATTGAAGTGAAAAACTGATAAACAGAATTATGTACCTTAGTGTAGTCTACTTGTGTGCCAAGTAATATTTAAATCAGACCAAAACTGTAGGAGGAGTAGCATTTTGAAAGAATTTCACAGAAATTTCTATTTTTAGTAACCACAGCAACACCGTTCATCAAAATCAATAAAGTGCCACGCCACAGCATGATACGCCCGTCAAATATTGTTCAATAATCATAAATTGGTTAGGATGCAAGAAAATCAGGTAGCCATGATTAACAGATTGACACAGATTTCAATTATCTATTTTCCATTTCTTATTATACATCTCTAAAGCCCTATTTACACGATCTGATTTGTAAGATGTGACTTGCCACATCTTACAAATCATACCGTGTAAATAGGAAAATCATAAGACAGATATGAAGTCAGATGGAGTCAGATGGAATAGAAACATGCTCTATTCCGTCTGGCAAGTCAGATGGTTTTAACCAATCATTGACAAGGTCAGAGAGGTTGATCTATATAAAGAAGAACTAACATGTGAATTTTTCCCGCACTTCTTCTCCAAAGATAATTCAATATCAATTAATCTTATTTATTGCAATTAAAATGTGAGGGAAATCCTGAGAGGACATTTTCTATTGGCTGGGCAGAAGAGAGAACTGAAATTAACTACAGAACAAACTGTAAGATTAGTAGAACTATATCAAGAAGAAGTAGATTTATTAAAACACAAATGACTATAAAACTATCATCATCTTCCATTGTGAAATGTAAACAAAAAAATTTAGAGGGAAATATTAATGAACTTCATGTCTGACAAATCATACTGTGTAAATGAAACACTGGAGTCAGATGTGAAATCACATCTGAAATCACATCTTACAAGTCAGACTGTGTAAATAGGGCTTAAGAGGCTTACAGTGTAGGGATTGATTATAACAAATAATACTAGTGAGACATGACTGCAATTTGTAGCAAGTATATAAAAATTGAAATTTAATTATTTTTTTTAATTAACACATGTATAATTAGTTTTAATCATATTGTACAATACTAATTTAGTTTTAATCATACACTAAAACATCAATTTGTTTTAATTAATTACACCAATTGAAAGATCTTTATCTGGACTAGCCATCAAGAACTCTTAATTAACACAACAACTATGAGGCCATTTCTTTTTGCCCAACTCCCAAGAGATGAATTAAGATAACTACTGCACCAGATCTAGAGGTGCTCTTGCTCCTGACAATAAACTCATTAATTTCTCTCTAATTTGACATGCAAATTACTGCTATCAAAATTCTTCTTGACCAGTGCTTGATAATTAAGCCCATGGGACAAACTGAATTCCTCTCAAAGCATAAACATTTGTTACAGATTGCTGTAAAGTATATAATAAAAAAATAAGTTTTTACTTAATTTAATGTTTTTTAATAAGGATACAACTTAATTTTTACATTTTTTAGGATTATGAAATTTAAAATTTAAAAGACATAGTTTTTTTTAAAAAATTCATTTTAATTAAAGGTCACAGTGACCTTGAAATAGGCCGCAACACACCTTCTACTTTAGATGTATACTTTTGCTAAGTATGAAAGCTCTAGGTCTAATAGTTTTCTAGTTATGAGCCGGACAGGATTTTTCCATATATTGCTATAGCATCTTTGTTGCAAATATATAAAAATTGAAATTTAATTTTTTTTTTTAAATGAACACATATATAATTAGTTTTAATCATATTATACAATACTAATTTAGTTTTAATCATACACTAAAACATCAATTTGTTTTAATTTCATTACACCTATATTGAAAGATCTTTATCTTGACTAGCCATCAAGAACTCTTAATTAGCACAAGCAACTATGAGGCCATTTCGTTTTGCACAACTCCCAAGAGATGAATTAAGATAACTACTGCACCAGATCTAGAGGTGCTCTTAGCTCCTGACAATAAACTCATTAATTTCTCTCTAATTTGACATGCAAATTTCTGCTATCAAAATTCTTCTTGACCAGTGCTTGATAATTAAGCCCATGGGGCAAACTGAATTCCTCTCAAAGCACAAACATTTGTTACAGATTGCTGTAAAGTATATAAAGAAAAAACAAGTTTTTACTTAATTTAACATTTTTTAATAAGCATACAACTATATTTTTACATTTTTTAGGACTATGAAATTTAGAATTTAAAAGACTTAGTATTTAAAAAAAAATCACTATAATTAAAGGTCACAGTGACCTTGAAATAGGCCGCGACACACCTTCTACTTTAGATGTATACTTTTGCCAAGTTTGAAAGCTCTACGTCTAATAGTTTTCTAGTTATGAGCCGGACAGGATTTTTCCATATTTGGCTATAGCATCTTTATTAAAGGTCAGAGCGACCTACTTTTTGTGCCGTCTACCCAAGAAGTATGAGTTAACAAAGTTTGATAATCCTAGGCCTAATAGTATTCAAGTTATGAGCCGGACAGGAATGGACAGGAATGGACAGACGGACAGACGGACGGGCGGACACGAAGCCTATAACATAATTTATCTTGCAACTACCCCTGCATTGACCTAATAAAGGTAACCTAATAAACCAAAGCTTTATCCCGTCACTGCCCTAATAAAGCCTCGTGCATGTATTCCGACGTTCCAAAAGCATTGTGACGTCATGTATATTGCAATGTTTACGCCATGGCGTCATAGTTTCAACTGCAGAGATGTGCTTAAATCTGTCGGAATTAGCTTGTTTTGGACATTCAAATGTAAAAAATTTGCTGCAGGATATAAAACAAAATACATGATAACTGTCTTGAAATGTAAGCTATATTTGGTCGGGTAAAAAAAGTGAGAGGGCTCAGCAAGCCTCGCCCTCTATCATGTTTTCTTACCCTCGCCAAATATTGCTTATATTTCAAGAATGTAACCATGTATTTTATATACGTCCCGTCTTAAGACGGGCGTATAAAAACCGATACACAGAATTATGTATCTTAGTGTAGTCTACTTGTGTGTCAAGTTATATTAAAATCAGACCAAAACTGTAGGAGGAGTAACATTTTGAAAGAATTTCTAAGAAATTTCTATTTTTAGTAACCACGGCAACACCATTCATCGAAATCAAAAACCGATAAACAGAATTATGTATCTTAGTGTAGTCTACTTGTGTGCCAGGTTATATTGAAATCAGACCAGAACTGTAGGAGGAGTAGCATTTTGAAAGAATTTCTAAGAAATTTCTATTTTTAGTAACCACGGCAATATCGTTCATTGAAATCAAAAACCGATATACAGAATTATGTATCTTAGTGTAGTCTACTTGTGTGCCAAGTTATATTGAAATCTGACCAAAACTGTAGGAGGAGTAGCATTTTGAAAGATTGTTTACAGACAGACAGACGGACGGACGACGGACGCATTACTATCGCATAAGCTCTTCTGGTCTCTGACCAGTAGAGCTAAAAAATCATAATCTACAGGAAACATTTTTATTAGTGTCTGAAAAAAAATAATTTACTAAATAAAATGAAATCAAAAAAAAAATATATCAATCCTCTTTCAAGCCATATTATGTTTGATACCCCCCCCCCCTCCCTATAGAAGGCGATACTTATGCGAATTTATGTGGCTTTAAATTGTGCTTTCGTAAAAAAAAAAAAAATTATAATTCAGGGATACATACTTATTTATTTTTGTCTGAAAAGGGATAATTTACGAAGTAAAGTTCTTTGTAATCAGTGTTGTGGTGAAACCTGGAAGATGAGTTTGCTGGATGTCTGTTGAGTGATTTAATACACTTGATGTGGTCAGAATTAAATAATTCGAAAGGTGTGTTAAACCCCCCCCCCCCCTGTTTCTCCGGTTGTGACCCAATATTTTTTTAGACAGGTGTGAACTATGAACTGACCAAAAGAATGTTTCAAATCACAGGAGAAATTCTTCCTGCGTAAACAGACTTTCAGGGTCACCTAGCGTCATGCCATTTTGATTGACAGGTGATGCACAAGGATTTCATGCAGCAGCATGCATGTACAGAGAACGGATTATTCATTGCACAATAGTTATAAATGGGTTGATTAAATAGCATCATAGACTGATTAATTGTGACTTTGGCGATGTAAATAAAACGAAAGAATGAGATTAAATACAAATTTGTTTTTTTGTTTTTTTTTTTTTACAGATAATGCACATGTATTAAGGGTTTGCATCTCTCTCTCTCTATCCTCTCTCTCTCTCTAACGACATTGTTTTTACAGACTTTACAAGAATAGAATAACTTAATAAAATAAAGAAAAATGTCTAAAAATAATTACTTAATACACTGAAAGGATTATTGAAAACATAAATACTTGTAAGTGAAAAGAATGTTTTTGTTACGAGAAAGCGCTCGGAAGTTATTGTTTTAATTTCGTGTGCCTGCTGCTGATTTTTGTATTTATTTTGTTTTAATACTGATATTTCTCTTCTGAAGCAAACGTTTAAGTGATAGATCTACAATTTCAAAAAAAAAAACAATTTACATATCTAATTACTTGGAATAAAATGAAGCAGGAATAGTCATATTTATTTTTATAGATCAATCAATTAAAAATAATTTTTATATGAGCAAAGCGTTATATGTATAGAACAAGTATATACCCGGTATATATTAAATCCTTTTAATTATGTTATAACTTTATTTTAAAGTGAAAAAATATTTCATTTAATTTTTTTTCCTTTTTCAAATGAAGGGTCGGCATACGTAAAAATTAAATACGGAAATATTTACGAATTCTATGTATATTAATACATATCTGTACATAATGCCAAAGACATCGGTGGGATGATGTTTTTTCTTCCTTTTCTTATTTTTTTTTTCATTTTTCCTCCATCACCGCTGTAGTGTAAAATGTTTAAATCGAAACCGAGAAATTAATTTGTTAATAGCTGAAATATAACTATACATGCATTACGTACTTCAAAAGTAATTTAAAATGAATAAATTTTTAGCAGCCAATCAAGAATTAAAGCTAACAGGCTCCGCCCACTTTATTTGCATACCGTTTCTCAAAGCGTACCGTTCACAAAACGAACTGTTCCGTGCAAGAAACGAAACGTACCGTCCACAAAGCGTACTGTTCCGTGCACAAAGCGAACCGTTCCGTGCACAAAGCGTACCGTTCCATGCACAAAGCGTACCGTACCGTGCACAAAGCATACCGTACCGTTCTCGAAACGAACTGTTCCTTTCACAAAGCGTACCGGTCCGTGCACAAAGCGTACCGAACCTTACCGTTCAAGTGGTGTAGTAGCACGGTTTAGGGTCTGTAACTGTGTCTCGATACAAGCCCTCACCACAGTTAGAATACGTCCCATATACTTGCAATGTAGCAAATCGGAGCGGATCCGCTCCAAAACGATTTTGAAGAATATAAAAGGATTTGCACTGGAAAAAACTACCAAATTAATCAAAACAAACCTTTCTGAGATTGTTTATGCCTTTTATCCCAGAAAATAATTCATCTAAAGACGAAAATCAAATTAATTTTCCCAACATTTTTCTCTCGCTTCAAATTTACCTGCCATGTTTACATTCGGAACTCTCTAGATTGTTCGTAGTAAATGCACTGAGTTATAGTGAGTACGAGTTATTGCCCACATTTCTTTTGCTACATTACGAATACATGGAACTAATTCTTTCGTTAAACCGGGTCCGTAGGACAGTATCATTTTAATGATAGATTGTTCTATCTATTCCACTCCACTCCATGGAATTAAACACAACCAATTTTGTCCCCCGTTTGGTCAGTAAAATTTGTTACCGATATGGTAAATTGTCTACCAAACGGGGGATAATGTACCATTTGGTAGGTTGTGCCCAACCTGATGAAAGGAAAGACATCAGCAAATGCTGATAATAAATATTTCACTATTTCTTACATCAGTGACTATGATTGGTACGGCGTTTTTGTACTGGCAGGTACAGCTTTGAAATAGTTACTTTATTATTTAGAATGACAATAGTGAATTTATCCCTCTGGTTTAGGTCCAATATTGATAAAATAGAGGAATTTCGAATTAAATGAAATTAACAAGTATCTTTTTCAACAAAGTTATGAATATAATAACATCATTCATATGCCACAGAATAAGTGAAATGATTATATCTCGATTTTAATAATAGAGTTTTAAATTATTTTCATCGCAGGCACAGTTTCTGTCAAAAAATGAATGAGATTCCAATATTGACTTACCCGCCATTTTTATGAGTTCCGAAAGTATTGCTTTTCGAAACTCCTCTAAGATTTAGGATCGTTGTCATTAAATTGACCTTGACACGTCTGCTGCGATCACGGAATTCGAAAAGAGGATAACCAATCATAAGAATCTGAGGGCATGATCTTTTCTGTAAGCGAGACATGGCGGCTAATGGCAAAGACGTGAGTGGTCGCGAGTTTCATGTTTTGCAGGAATATATGTGCAGATTATTAAATCTACCCGTGAGAGTGAAACGGCAAAGATATCAAATGTAGTTTGATCTGAAATATAAATATTAAATTATCAAACAGCACTACGTTCACTGTAATCTTAATTTATTTTCAGCATCCCTTTGAAATTGTTTCCAAAGTTTGGCCCATCAAAACTGCAAAATGTGAACACAGAAAGGTGAGATGGAAATAATTCTTTTACATTCAAATTGTATATTTTTCGTGTCGATTTATTTTTTTCTTCTAGTTTGCATGTTATTCATATGATGTGTTGAACTTGAAGGGCATGACTTGTTACCTTGAAAGAGTTGTTTCCCGTTGGTAAACAAAACTTGTCTCAGTTCAGTTCAACAAATTTTAAAACTCAATATGAAGAAAAGAATTTAATTTTTAAATTAAATTTTAGGTGGAAGTTTTTAATCGAGCAGATCCAGAGCAACTGAAGGAAATATTTTTGAAAGTAAGGAAGAACTTAAAAAGTTTTACAGTCTATTGTTAAATTATTGTCTTATGCATTCGAATATCAGTTTAATGATAGAATTTGTTCTTCATATATAGTGTAACATTCGCAAATAAGTTTCAAATGCCTAGGTGGTGTGTAAATTTGAAGTGAAAAAAAATCCCATCCTGGTACTGTCATACCTACACAAAATTTACATTTTCTTGATGGCAATTCTTTTACTTTGGCAGTATGCCAGTGTTGTGGAGGATGGAGAACATTATATGACCTATAGAGATCTTATTCAGAAGTACTTAAACTTTCTGGGCGAGAATTGCGATGAGTTCACCCTCAAATTATTTGCTTCCAGCGTAGACACTTCTAGAGATGGGTAGGTATTGACAATTGTACATCTATTGATAATAATAAAAAAGTTTGGTGTATAAAATTCATTCCTTTCATCACTTGCTGTATAAAGAAGTGGTTCTTGTTACTGATAAATATTTGATTAAACTTTATGATCAGTTGTAAAGGATTGAATTTTTAACCACATATTCAAAATGAAAAAAAATCAGATCCTTTTTGCTCCCTTTGGTTAAAAAAGGTGCAAAGAGGATCTGATTTTAATTAGATTGAACACATTAAATGGCTGCATTTGATAGCTAGACACTCAACGACAATATACAGTTTGTGTTATATATCTATAAATTTCTTGATAGGATATTTTGGACTATTTTGCAGGAAGATTTCGTTTACAGAGTTCCAGGCTTTTGAGGCTGTACTGTGCCTGCCTGATGCCATGTATGCTCTGGCCTTCCAGGTGTTTGACAGAAATGGAAATGGGTATCTCTCCTGCGGTGAGTGTTCTGCTAGGTTATGATGTAACAGTGATTCTGAGGTCAAGGTGGCATTAGCTTAAAATATTTGCATCACAACTGCAAGTAAATTATAGTATTGCTACATGTTTTATTGAAATTGTGATTAAAGTAGTGTGGCATATATTTTTTTCAAAAATGAAATAAAATTAAATATTTTGGGGTCATATATTGTGTTTTAGCAATTATTGGTTTGTTTAGCCTTTTTTATACATGTTATATAACAATGTATTTTGTTTTGTAGATGAATTTGAAGATATCATAAAACACACAACACTGAACAGGGAAATACCATTTAACTTCAGTAGCGAGTTTATAAAACTTCACTTTGGGAAAGACAAGCAAAGAAAAATTACATATCCAGAGTTTACACAGTTAATTCATGTAAGTATATTATCTGCTTTTAATTCCTATTATAGAGATAATTGTAATTTATCGTCTAGACAGGGATTTATCTAGCTATTTTGTTTTACTACCGTTTTATATGTAAAGGGGAAAAATGAGAGCCGCAGGCTCGATCTGAGCGCCGGAGGCGCGAGTATTCTAGGGGGGTCCGGGGGCATGCCCCCCCCGGAAAATTTTTAAATAAATGGAGCAAAATCCTGCATTCTTAGAGCTTCTGAGGGTCATTTGTAGACCTTTACAAAGGCCACAAAAACTTCACTTTTTAGGCAAAATACTAAATAACACACACAAAAAAAAATTAACCAGGTCAGGACTTTATTTAATTTTTTCTCTAAATATCTATCACAAATCAATTCTGTTTTTCATGTTTCACTACTAACATTGTTTTTGTTGTTACTCCATTCTTCCAATTCATAGTGATATAAGCTCCATCTTACTCATCTACACTTTTCTTTTTAACTCTGCAATCGCACGCGTATCTTTCGACATCATGGACTTGGCACATGTTTACCGATCAATATCAAATAAAAGCTTGAATAATATATTCTTTCTTCAATCGGAGTTCCTCGGATGACTCGTACCTCGCACATAACCTCGGACGTCAACGGTGATCTTCCATCTTGCTGATTCAGTCATGTGATCTTATTTGAATTTCATTCAAATATTATACTTTTGAAATCCGAGTTACTTTGATGCACGCCCAACACTGTGTTCTTGCTTTAAAAGAATACTAACACTTGATTGTAATTAATACGAGGAATTACACTAATAAAGAAACCTTTTCTAAGAACTCTAGGCAGAGCGAAATATGAAATGAGTGACAAGGCAGTTTCCGGCGGATAAATGTAGCGATCTTTTGCGTATTCCTCCACCTATCACATCCGAGGTTTGAATGGAGCGTAGTGGAGTCAGCCGAGGATTACCGATTGTTCTTTCTTTTAAAAGCGTTTGAATGACTAGGATGGTAAATTAGGTTATGCTGTTAAACTTCAATCGGACAAAAATGGAGATTTTCAGAATGATGTTTTAAATATTCTCCGTTTAATTGGGGGCATTTTCTATCTGAAAAAGGGGAATTTTTGCACCTTTTTCAAGAGGGGAAAGGTACCGTTTACCGGTAGTAAAAACAGCTTGATAAATCCCTGCTAGATGACAAGATTCTATGAAATATCTCTTTATTTATAAGGATTTTCATGAGGAACACGCTTTACAAGCTTTTCGGAGGCGAGATAAAGGAGACACAGGCTACATCAATGCTAAGGACTTTGAGGAAATCATGTGCAAATTAAAAAGTTACCTCTTGACCCCATTTGTCAAAGAAAACCTGGTCACAGTAAGTAATCTGCCCCCAGTAGTATACTGTATTTCATCAGCATCCTGATGACTATGCATCAGTTCAACAATTATTTTTGCAATGCATAGCTTTAGGGAACACACAAAGTTTTCAATTTTGTGAGGATTTTAAATTTTTTGTAGAGCAAGGTCTTTTTAGTGACATCATAAAAAGAATTTTATGTGCACATTCAGAAGCTTGATTTATTATTATCACAAGAAAAAAAAGCTTACATCATGTTAAGTCCACATTTATAAGATAGGTTATTGTTTTGTAGGTGGCGATGGGAGGGGGACACAGACAGATCAGTTACTCCTACTTTACTGCTTTCGTGTCCTTATTAAACAACCTAGAGCTGGTCCAGAAGGTTTACCTGGCCTGTACACGACGTGACAAAACTATGGAGGTTACCAAAGGTATGATAGGGCTGTGTGTGGGAGGGTTATGCACGAACATTCAAGATAAAACTCTGCATAGTAAATGGTATCAAGTCTGTGTTTGTATGCATAATTTAAAAAGGCTGTGAATAAAGCATAGGGAGTGAACATGAAGTTATTTCGGATTTTCCATATGCATGTACATGTACTGTAATATGTAAAGTTTTTTTTTTCTCAATTGAGATACGTACATGTAAGATGTACAGATTGATGCACAGTCTGTGTAAACAGAAAGTGATAAGCAGTAGATTGAGTCATGTCTATTTTTAATTAGAGGAGATGTTGTACCAAGCCCAGGAATTTGCTCAAATTACACCGCTCGAGATTGACATCTTGTTCCAGCTCGTTGGACTGAAGCATCAGACGGGGTAAACATGGGACAGTCTTTTGTTATAATGCATAGTCAAATCAAGACACAACATGCACTTATTTTTCACATTCAGCTGAAATGCTGCATTTTAATTCTATAAAACAAAACAAAAAAAAATAACAAATGCAAGACCAGAAGCATTTATCAAGAAGTGCCCAAAAAATATAAATAATAATTTGAAAATATCTAATTATAAAAAAAAAAGTAAATTTTAAGATCATTGATAAATTTTGCTATTCATAATAAAGAAGACTTATTGAATACTTGTGCCTACAGGAGGGTAACTTTTGAAGACATCACAGACTTGTCCCCAGCGGAAGGGAGGGAGACACCATATTCTATTCAAATGAGGATAGCACAGGTAAATACTGATGATTCCGTAATGTGTCTTATTGTTAAGAAATATATGTAAGGAAAAGAAACATACTTGACATGTTAACTGTGTTGAGCAAATAATGTATTTTGTTGCAATTTATAAAATCTGTCAGAGATGCTATGGTTAGGGTTCACGTAATGTGTTAAATGTCTTAGGATGTCAAATTCTCCTTCTGTTTCTTCATTGTTCTTCAGTGGAGTAGTATTACTTCACAGCTATGAAAGAAAAAAGAGAAAAAATCAGAAAAGTCACTTTCTAAAGAAAGTTTGGGTATATTGGTATTCTTTTTCATTTTTCAAATAAATATTCACAGATCTAGAAGTGAATAGGATAGGACAGCAGGCTCAGCTGTTTTAGCCCTCTCCCTATGTATTGATATCCTTGTGTTTCTATATAACTGTCACATATTGTCACTGCTCTGTTCGCCATTCCTTTTAGAATAGGATTGGCCTAGTGATATAGCCAGGAATAAGGTTTTGGTTTATGTTCTCCAAAGGGTGCGAGTCTTAGGCACGATTTTTCTTCAATATATGAGGAAGTGTTTTCTTCAGTTTGGGGAGAAATGATTTAATAATTTTATGGAATAATTTTCCTTAGATAGTATAATGTATATTTTAATGATGGTTTTGGATATGCATGTTCTTTTCAAAGTGAGTAAATAGGTTAAGTGCTTTTCTTGTAGTAGTCCTTTTAATATCATTAATATTGTAAAAGAACATGTTTTAATTTTAAACTGTATGTAATTATTTTTGTGGGGCATAAATAGGAAAACTTGAAGGTATGGTATTCACACTTTTATAATCAAAGCTTTTCTCAGCTTGCTTTTTTTATGTCCTTTAAACTGGAAAGAATTTATCTTAAAAAAATCTTGTCCAATTTTTGAAGCCTCCACTGTCAACTACATTTTCAACCAATTCTGATTGGCATCATTGATAAAAATACATAACTTGTGTCTACTGCTAACAGAAACAAAACAGTTTCCCAACATCTGACTTGTGTACAAAATCCTTTCTCTATAAACAATTGACTGAAGTATGCACCGGATAACTTTAAATGTGGGAAGTGCATGGTTGTTGTTCCTTTGAGTTTAATATTTAATCTACCCCTGGTTATTTCTAAGACGAAATTTAGACAGTCCACACACTAAAATGTGTTTACAAAGCACAGAGGTAAAAAGGTCAGATTAGAAAAACTTTTAGTTGCACTATCTTGTATGGTTCTGAAAATCTATATATAAGAGTTGTTTATGTAAATCTGTATTGTTAACAGGTCAAACTACCACATCTACATGTATACTGTAGAGGAACTAATTTAGTCCATACTCTAAAAAATATTTGAAAAAAAAATATAGAAGCACACTGGAAAAATACATGTAGGTACACTTTAAGGTCATATTAGAAAGACTTGATCAGTTGCAGGATCGATGTATGGGCAATCTATATATCTATATATCTGATGTTGTTAAATGTGCATTTCTATACTGTAGACAAACTCGGTACAAACTTACCAGCTGGTCAAAACATACATTCTTGTATATATACAGTGTATAGGCATAGTTTATGTACCAGTATTAAATCTATCGCATGATATCATCACACATGTAAATTGTAATAGATAAAAGTTTGATTTAGTTTATAATATTTTTATTTACAATTTTGATTTACTTTGGCATGTGATTCTCACTAAAGCTCTTACGTACTGCAAGCTCCTAATTGTTTTTACTGCTGTGTTGTTTAAAGTCAAACAGGTGTAGTTTTGAAGTAATTCAACTTAAATGAGAAAATGATTCAAATCTAACACATTCTTGTATTTAATTAAACTAAAAATGGGTCAGTTTCCTCCTGTATCTTACTGTATTGACTTTCTGTTGAAGATCTTGGAAATAAACTGTACTTAGTACATGTATATGTACTTAGTGATGGATGCAACAGCTTTAGCTTTCCAAATCTCTTTTTATTCATTAAACATGTTCACATGGTCAGGCCTAGGTATGCCTTTGCCAGTAGGTGTTAAATTAAATGTAGAAGAAAGAAATTGCTTTTGTTACATACAGTAGTAATGTATTACTCAAAAGAATGTGCATATTAAGTATTAAAGAGTATTTAAATTAGATGTTCATGTACATGTGCACATTACGTTTTTAATTGTATCTGTATATCCAAAATATGTATTGCAGCAATATTACTTACTGTAAATGTATACTATTTAGCATGTATATCATTATGCAGGGATTGATTTTTGAATAGGATAGAGTAGATTTGATTTAACATATTTCTTCATATTCCTATGTCTATATGCACAAGACAATTTAGCATTGTACTTGATTTAGTGGTTGCTGTGTTCCGCCAAAGCTGCTAAAAAGAAAACCCGGTACACAGCCAAATATAATCTGGTTACATTATTCCCCAGCTACTGGAGATTTAGGGATTTAAAAGTTTTTAGCTCACCTGAGCCGAAGGCTCAAGTGAGCTTTTCTGATCACATTTTGTCCGTCGTCCGTCCGTCTGTCTGTCCGTCTGTCTGTAAACTTTTCACATTTTCGACTTCTTCTCAAGAACCACTGGGCCAATTTTGACCAAACTTGGTACAAAGCATCCTTGGGTGAAGGGGAATTTAAATTGTTAAAATGAAGGGACATATCCCCTCGCAAGGGGAGATAATCAAGAAAAGACAAAAATAGGTTGGGTTGGGTCATTAAAAAATCTTCTTCTCAAGAACCACTGGGCCAGTAAAGCTGAAACTTATGTGGAAGCATCCTGGGGTAGTGTAGATTCTAAATTGTTCAAATCATGACCCCCGGGGGAAGGGCGGGGCCACAATGGGGAATCAAAGTTTTATATAGAAATATATAGGAAAAATCTTTGAAAATCTTCTTCTCAAGAACCACTGGGCCAGAAAAGCTGAAACTGATGTGGAAGCATCCTGGTATAGTGTAGATTCTAAATTGTTCACACCATGACCCCTGGGGGAAGGGCGGGGCCACAATGGGAAATCAAAGTTTTACATAGAAATATATAGGAAAAATCTTTGAAAATCTTCTTCTCAAGAACCACTGGGCCAGAAAAGCTGAAACTTATGTGGAAGCATTCTGGTATAGTGTAGATTCTAAATTGTTCACATCATGACCCCTGGGGGAAGGGCGGGGCCACAATGGGGAATCAAAGTTTTACATAGAAATATATAGGAAAAATCTTTGAAAATCTTCTTCTCAAGAACCACTGGACCAGAAAAGCTGAAACTTATGTGGAAGCATTCTGGTATTATGTAGATTCTAAATTGTTCAAATAATGACCCCCGGGGGAAGGGCGGGGCCACAATGGGGAATCAAAGTTTTATATAGAAATATATAGGAAAAATCTTTGAAAATCTTCTTCTCAAGAACCACTGGGCCAGAAAAGCTGAAACTTATGTGGAAGCATCCTGGTATAGTGTAGATTCTAAATTGTTCACATCATGACCCCTGGGGGAAGGGCGGGGCCACAATGGGAAATCAAAGTTTTACATAGAAATATATAGGAAAAATCTTTGAAAATCTTCTTCTCAAGAACCACTGGGCCAGAAAAGCTGAAACTTATGTGGAAGCATTCTGGTATAGTGTATATTCTAAATTGTTCACATCATGACCCCTGGGGGAAGGGCGGGGCCACAATGGGGAATCAAAGTTTTACATAGAAATATATAGGAAAAATCTTTGAAAATCTTCTTCTCAAGAACCACTGGACCAGAAAAGCTGAAACTGATGTGGAAGCATTCTGGTATTATGTAGATTCTAAATTGTTCAAATAATGCCCCCGGGGGGAAGGGCGGGGCCACAATGGGGAATCAAAGTTTTATATAGAAATATATAGGAAAAATCTTTGAAAATCTTCTTTTCAAGAACCACTGGGCCAGAAAAGCTGAAACTTATGTGGAAGCATCCTGGTATAGTGTAGATTCTAAATTGTTCACATCATGACCCCTGGGGGAAGGGCGGGGCCACAATGGGGAATCAAAGTTTTGCATAGAAATATATAGGAAAAATCTTTGAAAATCTTCTTCTCAAGAACCACTGGGCCAGAAAAGCTGAAACTTATGTGGAAGCATTCTGGTATAATGTAGATTCTAAATTGTTAACATCATGACCCCTGGGGGAAGGGCGCGGCCACAATGGGAAATCAAAGTTTTTCATAGAAATATATAGGAAAAATCTTTGAAAATCTTCTTCTCAAGAACCACTGGGCCAGAAAAGCTGAAACTTATGTGGAAGCATTCTGGTATTATGTAGATTCTAAATTGTTCAAAAAATGACCCCCGGGGGAAGGGCGGGGCCACAATGGGGAATCAAAGTTTTATATAGAAATATATAGGAAAAATCTTTGAAAATCTTCTTCTCAAGAACCACTGGGCCAGAAAAAGTGAAGCTTATGTGGAAGCATTCTGGGGTAGTGTAAATTCTGAATTGTAGGAATCATGACCCCTGGGGGAAGGGCGGGGCCATTATAGGGAATCAAAGTTTTACATAGAAATATATAAGAAAAATCTTTGAAAATCTTCTTCTCAGGAACCACTGGGCCAAAAAAGCTGAAACATATGTGCCCATGGAAGGATCATGGGGCAGTGTAGATTTCAGAATTGTCTTAATTATGATCAGTTGGGTAGGGTGGGGATGCATTATGTATAACAAGGTAGAAATCTGGTAAAGAACAGAATGGTCAAAGCTTCTCAGGTGAGCGATGTGGCCCATGGGCCTCTTGTTGGTCTGTCTCCCCCCCCCCCCCCCCCCCCCCCCAAATCTTCAAACATTGGCCATCACCATAAGGGTAGTGTTCTAGGGATTTTTTTTCCACCTGTGTATTTTTTGTGACAAGACATATCTGGGTTTTAACATTTTTTGACCTCATTACCTTTGATTTTTACCAGATTTGAAAGACTTAGACCATGGTCATGGGCTATCCTACTGCCAACAGGGACATCAGTGATTCACAAATTTTACATTTTGTTTATAGACATGTGTTTCATGTACTAGTGATTTATTATGTAGAAAAAGGGACACTTATCTGAGAGGGGACTTTGAAAAAATAATTAAATGAATACTTGTAAACATATATATATTTCCTTGGCTTTTGAACATTTTATCTAGACAGTCAGCATTCCCAGCTGTTAAACATGCTGATAGTAGAACCATAATTATTTGCCTATAAGCTGGTTTGCTTATGACAGTGTTTCTAGTACTAAATAACATGCTGATAAATTTATTTTTGATAATAGAACAATATATACATGATATACTTGCCTATACGTGTAGATTGATTTGCTTATAAGTTGGTTTTATATGTATTTTTTCTAGATTATTTTGGAGGAATTTGCCAAAGATCTGCTTATCAGTTTGTAGAGTTTTTTGCTAAAATCTGTTACCAATGTTAGATTAATAATTTATCGTATTTATCCATGTTTCAAAGAATGCTTTGGATATTACATCTATATACATGTATAATCATTTATGTTAACACCACACTGTATTTTTAGCTCTACTGGTCAGAGACCAGAAGAGCTTATGCGATAGTAATGCGTCCGGCGTCCGTCCGTCTGTCTGTCCGTCTGTCTGTCTGTCTGTAAACAATTTTTCAAAATGCTACTCCTCCTACAGTTTTGATCTGATTTCAATATAACTTGGCATATAAGTAGATTACACTAAGATACATAATTCTGTGTATCGGTTTTTGATTTCGACGAACGGTGTTGGCGTTGTTACTAAAAATAGAAATTTCTGTGAAATTCTTTCAAAATGCTACTCCTCCTACAGTTTTGGTCTGACTTCAATATAACTTGGCACACAAGTAGACTACACTAAGATACATAATTCTGTGTATCGGTTTTTGATTTCAACGAACGATGTTGGCGTTGTTACTAAAAATAGAAATTTCTGTGAAATTCTTTCAAAATGCTATTCCTCCTACAGTTTTGGTATGATTTCAGTATAACTTGGCAAACAAATAGACTACACTAAGTTACATAATTCTGTATATCGGTTTTTGATTTCGACGAACGATGTTGGTGTTGTTACTAAAAATAGAAATTTCTGTGAAATTCTTTCCAAATGCTACTCCTCCTACAGTTTTGGTCTGATTTCAATACAACTTGGCACACAAGTAGACTACACTAAGATACATAATTCTGTGTATCAGTTTTTGATTTCAACGAACGGTGTTGGCATTGTTACTAAAAATAGAAATTTCTGTGAAATTCTTTCAAAATGCTACTCCTCCTACAAATTTAGTCTGATTTCAATATAACTTGGCACACAAGTAGACTACACTAAGATACATAATTCTTTGTATCCGTTTTTGACTTCAATGAACATTATTACCTTGGTTAATAAAGATAGCAATTTCTGTTACTCTCAAATTTGCTACTTCAAATACAGTTTTAGTCTGATTATAATATAATGTGGCTTGCAAGTAGACTACACTAAGAACATAAAGAGACTTATTCAAGGATCATTATTCTCTTTTTTGCCTGTGCAAATTTTCAATTCCCAACTGCTTAAGTACTTTCCTCTTCCTTTGCTATAAGTACAAACCAGTAGAGCTTCAGTCTCGACAGAGACTTCTGGTTCCATTACTTTTAAGTCTTGAATTGAATGAATTTATTCAATTGGTATACACTGCTAAGCATATCACCTGTGCAGATCTCTTTAGCAGTTGGCTTTTCCATCAATGAAACATACAATATCTTACACAATATTACAATATTTCATCTTCTTTATCATACTTTAGATAATAAGTGGCACAGATAAAATACTTGTATAAAAAATGTCTTTATTAGTTTGTTAGTATGGGAAGCAACATTCCAGCTATTGAAGAAAAAGTGACATAAACATGCGAAATGCAGGATATTTATTTTTTCTGCAACAGCTGCTAAATTAATTTCCATACTAACAACCAAAGAAAGCATTTTATTGTTTAAATTACATTAATTTAAACAAATATTTAATCATTAATTGCAGTAAATCACTTGAATTTCATGCATATGGAAACCTTATGATAATCCTTTTCCTGCATTCAATGAAATTCTGATCGTTATAACATGATTATCAGAAAATTGTTTAAAATTCTGCTAATAGAAATTAACGATTTTTGTAGAACTCGCTTATAAGTCAACCATAGAGTTAAGATCGTAAAAATTAAATCCGAAAAACACTGACTTATTGGCAGGTTTAAACCGAAACTGAGTTCACCCGAGTTGACCAACCTGATTGTTTAAGAAGTGAATATACCAATGTATGTTTTCCACCAATAAAAAAATTGTTGATATACTGGTACCAATACAGTGCATCATACTTTACTTAATGGTTTCTCAACTTACTTTAGATACTAGGATATGACACTGTTATGTTCAACATAAAATTTTACATGCTTTCAGAAATACTGGATGTTTTAATGAAAGTTGGAGAACAGATTAAACACCATTTGAAACTATAAGCTTGGATGAATATTTTTAATTTGAAATTTAACTTCTATTAACTATATGTTTTCTCCTTTATGATGCAGTAAACTTGGACAATGTTTGGGTATACAGGGTTTTATAGCAGTTCAGTGATTTGCTTTGTACAGTGTATGTCAGTCTCCTATCATTAACTTTTGTCCACTGCAGGAGAAGTTAGCGTTGGAACAAGGAACAGAGAGGACCATTTTTCTGGAAGTCCTAGAGAGTGTCTACAGATTTACCCTGGGTTCTATCGCTGGAGGTGAACTATCTACCTTTTGTTTTAAATTATAGAGCTTTATGTTGCATAGTATATTTCCCTTATGTGTGAATTGACCAGCCAGTACCGGTACCTGGTACTTGTATTGATTCAATAAATTTGACCAGCATCTCTTATTCAGAGAAAGTACATGTACATGTGTAATTACTCTGAGAATATTTCATATGATCTCAATGTGAAATTTTTTCTTCAAAAGGTAAATCTTACAATTTATATACATTTGACTTTTGTGATTAATGTACTGGTTTATATCCACTGCATTCTGTAACATTAAAATTTCAGCTACCGGAGCGACAGCAGTGTACCCAATAGATCTGGTGAAGACTAGGATGCAGAACCAGAGAACAGGTCCGATGGTAGGGGAGTTAATGTACAAAAACAGCTGGGATTGCTTCAAAAAGGTGATCCGTCACGCAGGGAGTGCTGGGGTTATACCGAGGTCTGGGACCCCAGCTCGTAGGGGTGTGTCCAGAGAAGGCCATCAAACTTACGGTAAATGTCTAATATACAATAATATGGGTGAAGGTGGAATGTTGTAGAGTTTATTAACCATAATAGATGAATTGAATTTCATTTAGAAAGGTAGAAATACATGTAGAATGCCAAATTTCCAAATAAAAACTCACCAAATCTGAAAAATGTTTGTGAAAACATTTTATGGTTAGAATGAAGAAATATCTTTTCCCTCAGAAAAAGCAAAGACTTGCCAATAGACTATAAATTTAGTTGAGATTGACTGTATTTGCTATAAGATTGAAAATCTTAGATAAACACAATGTTGATGCTCCAGAGATCAATGTTTTTCACTTTCATTACAGATGAATGACTTGATGAAGAGAGAAAGCTGAACACGTAAAGATGGTTCTATTCCTCTTTGGGGCAGAAATGATTGCAGGAGGCACAGTAAGTTCATCAGAGACAAGTTATATGTATAAAATTCAAATATTTCTGATTTTGTAAAATGTTGTCTGATCATTTACTGGTAAATCCCATAACAAATATGTTTGGTTCATGTACATTAAGAAATAAAATCTTGTTTATTTGACAATTATATTAAGGGAATGAGCTGAAAAAATATTTTATTAAATATAGTCTTCAGTGTATACTTGAGAAACAAGGTAT
>NW_026938621.1:0-8614 GCF_032062105.1 Saccostrea cuccullata | reverse complement strand
GGCCAGAACTTCAATACTTGATTTCTATGGTGGATGTCTTAGCTACATGTGCTGAGGTATGGCTGTAAACAAAATAAAACTTTCTATAAAGAATAAGGATCAAATGATTATTTTCACAAACAAGCAATCCAATTTCAGGCTTTGCATTTTCATTGCATCTTATTTTTTTGACATATTGTATGATCATATTGTCAACGTATCATAGATTATACGAGGGGCATTTCAAAAGTCCTGAGAACTGTTTAAAAAAAAGATCTGTTTTACGGATATTATTGAATTTGATATCATTGGAAAGATCAGAAAAATTTACACATATTGTGACGTCACTTCATAATTTCTATGACGTATTAAATCCGAAAATGACGTCATACTTTCGCATGCTTACAATACTGGCCATAAAATGACGTAACAAAAGACACAATTTCATCAAAGTAAAATTTTAAAAACAACTTTTGCTCATTACTCAACGTTTGCTCATTACTCAGGCGCAAGCTATCGGACGCAAATGCCAGTTGGTAGAATCTTTACATACACTACAATCTATCATATGGTGGTCTATTTCGGAGATCTTCTTTTTCTGAAATGGTTTAAGCAATTGTCAAACATCGCATGTTTTTATCGAATCTTGCTCAAAATATTGCGTAAAACAGACCTAACTGTGAGAATAAGGCAAAGTTGGCAATCAAAGAAAAAAAGACGATCGTGTTACAAAATTTGATGGCATCAATTCGTCAGGTGTATTAACTAGATTTGTGGGATCGATGAAGGCTCAAGAGAAGTTAAGTTTAGTGTGCCCAATATTTTTTCATAAAATCCAAAATGGCGCGGGCGCAGTTGTAACCCCAAAGTACCTCCACATATTCGCAAAAATTAATTAATTGGAAATAAGATAAGATTCTACATGTCTGTGTAACATATAAACATTTTTGGAGTCAAAAGTAAAAAGCAGTAGTGAATTTTGGGGCACGGAAGTTGAATTAATAAGAAAAAATACGCACAGAGACAAGTCAGGGGCAAGGCTTTTGCACATTTTATTTGTGAACGGTAAGAGTACTTTTACGCAAAATATATTTGTTGAAAAATGCATTAATATACTTCAGTTTTATACAGAAAATGTTTTATTTCATACAACGGAGAAGTATATCAAAGACCGAAAATCCAGTTGTCTCATGTAACTTAAAATCTTGAATAAATGTCGATGATAGCATAACCGGACATAAACCGTGCTAGTAAACAAACCAAACAATGAAATATAGAATTGTTGATAAACAGTACCATAGACCTACTCTACATCTTTGCAAATGAAATTTTGTTTTCAAGGAAGCCTTTGGCAGCACTTTTAAAATTCGTGCCATGTGGATAAAAACGCGAATTTTCAGTATGATAAACATTCTATATTCTGACGTCATTTTCGGAGATATTATGTCATAAAAATTATCAAGTGACGTAACGATATGTGTATATTTTTCTGATCTTTCCAATGA
This sequence comes from Saccostrea cuccullata, assembly GCF_032062105.1. Classification (NCBI taxonomy): domain Eukaryota; kingdom Metazoa; phylum Mollusca; class Bivalvia; order Ostreida; family Ostreidae; genus Saccostrea; species Saccostrea cuccullata. The sequence goes on along the minus strand of NW_026938621.1, from coordinate 7,130 downwards.
TATCAAACTCAATAATTTCCGTAAAACGGTTGTTTTTTTTATCAAACAGTTCTCAGGACTTTTGAAATGCCCCTAGTACATATGTTTTAGTCAATTTATTAATGAAAAACGAAATTTTAGTTTGAATGTCTTCATTTCGCTTCTTTTACTTCGATTAAATTTTGAATTTTATTTAGTATTTCTAAATCAATAACAGGGTGAAAACAGGCACATCGAATCAATTTGTCAAACAATCTTCAGTATCAGAGATCTTCTAAAAATACTGACCAATCAGATGATCAGTAACAACTTCAAACTTCCCTTCCTCCGCTTTTTACTGTGGGTCTACCTGAACACAGCTGGGAGTATGATAGAGAGTGGAGCTGGAGACATGCCCCACGACAGGTAAGAAGCATCACAATGATTTCATACCCCTCATTGTATAAGGCCATCCTCTCCCGACCGACTGACTAAAAATGTCCCGACTCAAAACTTTTTTTGTACATTCTAAAACTTTTCTTCAAATTCCTCTTATACCGTCTACAAGTATGTTTTCTGGCTAAAGAAGGGGCGTTTTAGTAAGAAAGAATATATTTCAAATATTGATAGGGGCCAAAGTTTTTCATAATGAAGAACATAATCCACGAAGAATATAATCCACGAGATAATGCCCTTTATAAATGTCAAATATTTAACTGGGCATCCTTTCCTTTTCCGTCCTCAACAACGAAATCAATTTCTTGCAATACAATATTTCTTCCCAAAAGTCGGTAATTCAAGCCCTCTAAAGTAAGTGATATTTCAGATGTTCATCTCTTTTAGAAAAGTAAGGCAATGTAGAGTTTCCTGTGCATATTCCATTGTTTAAATTTGCAAACTTTATTTCGATTCATTATTATTTTTTCCAGCATACATAGGAGGAGAATGTAAATTTTAGGCAAAAACCATATAAATTTGCATTATTAATTGCAATAAATTGTCATTATCAAATTTATTTACTTTTATGTACTATAGAAAATATGCATGTATATTTAAATAATAGTTCGTTAACTCTAGCATGTTCTGATATTGATAAATATATTTTTACTCTTCAGTTTAATGTGGCAGTATCTTTCTGAAATAACAACGGATTTAGACAAAGTAACAAAGTGTGCGAAAGATGATACAGAAAAGACCAAAATGCTTCTAAAGTCGCCGCCACCAAGAAGGTAATCACGTAACAGTAAAAAAGCTTGGGTTTTATGACAATTTTGGAAATTAAATCTAATAAGTTACAAAAGGTGTGCCTTAAAAAAAAACCAGGAAGTAACTGATTTGAAATTTATTTGTTTACCGATTATTATTAGTGTTTGATAAACTATACTTTGTTTTCATGTTTCAATTTTTTATGATACTTTAATTTAAGAAAACAAATAAAACTATATATGAGTAAAGGCTATTTCAGTAGTTTAATTTGATTATTCATTTTGTGAAATTATCTGTGCATTCAAAATTATTGATTATGTTCAATTGAGAAAAAAATTATTGAAAAAGAATTCAAAAGCATATTTTTCTTAACATTTTTAATTCTCACTAACACCATTTATTTATTTGTAATTGTGGCAGAATAGTTTGAAACAACAAACTTATGCAACCTACAGGCAGTAATTCTACGTTTTTCAACATTAAAGCTGTTTAAAATATCCTCATTAAAATATGCAAATCAAGAAAAACAGAAACCAAAAGCGATAATGACTGATATTTAGTACATTTACTTCTTTAAACTTCTACCACATGAAGTACTAAATTTTTATACAAAAATGATTTTATTGGTCACTATTAAAGACAGTTTAAGATCAAAATATCCTTATAAAATTTTTGAGTAGATATTTTCGTGTAAACTATCTTTTTCCCTTTTTACAGTAACACCAAAGGAAATAAGGATGAAGAGACCCAGGGCACGCTACATTATATAATTGACGGAATCATGCCATTTCTACAGGTAGATTTTTTTTTCTTGATTCTTTTTCGTGATGATTTCATTTGGATGAATACAAGTGATTAGGTAAACTATTTATCTCGGATAACTGCGTACTAAATGTAAAAATATGCATAAGTGAGGGTAAAGTCGAGATGTATACAGTTTAATATTGTCAAGATAATGAAGATTATCTCTTGATATGTAATTTACAGCGTTACAGGAAATTGACCAAAACTCATACAGTAAAAATGTGAGAGGTACAGAAGAATAAAAAAACTAGAGATAATCTTTAAAATATGTGTTTCGTTTATCCAAAACTTTTATTTACATTTATCATATCCCTCTTTTAGATTTTTTGTCGCTCATTTTATCAGCCTGATTCGTCCGTATTTCCAGAGGAGCCTGCAAAAATAGATGAACTTGCCAATTCATTCAAGGTACGGAATGAGGACAACATAACACAACAATAAAACTAGATGCTGTCATGAGACAGTAATACCCGCACTAAGGTGTTTGCCTATAAATACGCGCTCCTACATATTGGGCGGCTTTCGGAAAAAGTCAAAATAACTCTATGTAATTTACATGTATTTATCAAATTGAGTATGAAATTCTCCCTGTGACCTATAACTCAGAAGCTCTTATATTCATTTTACATGCTTAATTCATTATATACATTGTACCAGTTTAAATTCTATTAATGATGTAAATTAGATTTTGATAAATGTTTTGCTCATAATAGGACCTTTTCAAATTTACTAATCCTCCCCCCTCTCGACACCACAATCACACAGCACATACTTTTTGAAATAGGCTAGATGGAACAGTTTTGTTAAAACATCGATTGTTATGAATTAATTTAAGATTTGTTCTTGTACTATACATGTTAACATGTAAATTTCTACATCACATCACCCATTATCATATTTTTAGATTAAACTCCATTCGGCACTCCTCGGCCGATTCCCACTTCATCTGATAAGGTGACGGAATCGACGGCACGAAGGTTTGCCGAATGGAATAGCATTAACACATGCTGCAGTCTGGTGTGCATTGGATTAATTCATTTTGTGTTATAATTGGATTATATATTTCATGAAGTTGACAAGACCTATGGAGGTCGGTAAGTACAAGTTTAAGTATAGTGGGGGGGGGGGGGTAAAATAAACCCAAACGATTAGGTTAAAGTTCAAAAAGGGTCAAAGATCATAGCATGCCACACTAGACGAATTTCATATTGTGAAGTTATCTCCCGTTGTCGATGTGATATTCAGTTACTGCCAATACTGGTGCGGATCCAGAATTTTTTTCGGGAATACGGAGGGGGGTTCACATGTTAGTCAAAAAAAATCCCGCCCAGAATTTCCTGACAAGCAGGAGAAAAGAAACTGAAAACAAATAAACAAAATAAAAACAATGATAGTGGGGTCAATGTTTTCTAAGTTAGGGGGAGGATGTCCAGAGTCATTTTTTATTTGCTTCAGTATATAGTCTTGTTTAAATAACAAAGCAAATTCCAGGGGGGGGGTCCAATCTCCCTATCCACTCCCTGTCCCTGAAATAGTATATTTTTTTCCATTTGACTAATTATACATATTTTGTTTCTTGTGTTTATATTATGTCTGTCTATTTGTCTGCAGAAATTATAACCTTGCCCACAAGTTTTAAGTGGGATGGGCTATACAAATGGCTTCCACATTTTATAAGTTTATTTCTTGTGACAATTAAGACCTTTTATTTGGGTACCCTTAATTTTTACCTCTGATCGCTTGACCTAGGATACACATTTTTACAAGAAAAATACCAAACTTTAAACTTGGCCTAAATTTTGATCAGTAGGTGCTAGGGCTTTCATGCTTAACATGTGTATTCATTGTGAACTGTCAACAGGTATAAGTATGTTTGACCTTGACCCTAGAGTTTGAACCACTTAAAAAAATTAATCTTGGCAATTAACTTTTGAACAGGAAGTACTAGGGATTACTTATTTCACATGTGCATTCCTTGTGACAAGACTTTCTTCTGATATCAACAATTTGAACCCTTTGACCTTGACCTTTGAGTTTAACATATATTTGAGAAACTTCAACCTTCGGCATAGGCTTCCAGACAGGGACATCAGTGTTTCACAAACACATCTTGTCTTCCTTACTATTTGGTAGTGTCTCCATATGAGGGAAAATTCCTGAGAGAGATGTAGTCACAACAAACAAACAAATTACTAAAGAAAATATAAAACATGAATATGTTGGCCATGCATATCTCTGCATGAAAAAGAAAACAGCTTTTCAAATACTGCAACCATATTGTAACCCTTTCAAAACACTCATTTGAGCTTTTCTGGTTTCCTTATCATATACCGTCTGTCATCAGGTCTGGGCGGCCTCCGTTTTTGGAGGATAGCTAGATTCAATATGGCAGCCAAATTTTTTACCATATATGGAAATCGCAATGCAATGTCGGATAGTTTATCTTCTGATTTCAGAGGATAGCATAGGTAATTTTCAAACGCCGCATGCCTACCTTTAATCAAAAAGTGCAAGCACCAGAGTACAATTAAATAAAAGATCAGACATTAAACTATCAATTGTATGTGGCGATTTGAGATTCTATGTCTAGAATTTTTACAATACGCTTTCAAAGTTGGCACTTCTTGCTCTTCATTTCTACTCAATATTTCTTGCTATTTTGTTTAATTTTTATGTTTTTTCCCTATCAGGACAATTAAAAAGGCACTTAAATGCTCAAACAATACATAGATAACATTACTTTCATATTTCTTTTAATTAAAGATTAGAGGAAAAGGAAACACAAAAGAAAACGTACTGTAAAGACAAAATACACTCTGCCTGATAATTTAAGCAAAGATAATATAAATATTATTTAGAGAAAATAAGAAAAAAAATCCCACTTTTTAGCTGTGCAGCATCTAAACTTCCGCTAGAGTTCTTAGATGAGGCCTCGACGGGGACCATGCATTCGCAGTATATATATTTCCACGGACAACGTAAGTTTCAGTCAGATTAGTTTTGACAACGGGTAGACGCAATTGAATTTAAGTCAGTCTTAACTGATAAGGGGGACGGTCTAACCTTGCTGTAGATGGAGATTGATCCTAATTTATTTCAGGGGTCTTAATATTTCAGTTTTATTAGATGTATACACATACAACAGTATAGAAGACTAATACAGAACGGAAAGTAGCTCCGCCCACTGTAGTCCCGTGCAGAAGAGCAAACTTCAAAGAAAAATTCCTCTACCGTCTTATTAAATGAAATAATAATGAAACTGAATTTTTCAAAAATATGTTTTTTAAACCTTTTATGCTGTTAACACATAATAATGGTACCGGAAAATGAGGTTGGCTATAATTAATTTTCAGACAGGAAAGGCCGGGTCTTTAACAAAGCTTTCAAATGAATAATTTATTGACAGCAAATTACCAAAATTTGTTAAAATGATTTAAATACCTATATTTAACCATCATCGTATGAAATTTAACCTTTTATTTGTTTTGGTTGAAAAATCAGAGTACGGTACATAACCTGGGACTTGAGATGCAAGAGTTGCTGTTATTTGTTTGGTTTAGACTGCCCTTTCTTTTGAAAAGTCCGGTAGGTGGCGACACCTCCATCCTCTGTTTCTAGAGGATAAAATCTATCCTCCAAAAACAGAGGCCGCCTAGACCTGGTCATGACGTGTCGTCCATCTGTTTGTCTGAAAACTTTTTACATTTTTAACTTCTCTAGAACCACTGGGCCAATTTTACCCAATTCATATAGAAATATGTACATTTGTATGTCAGACTGTCCATCTGTCTCAATAAATTTAAACTTGGTCATCACGGTCATATCTACTAAATGAGAAGAGACAAGGCATCCATATTAAACTTATGTACTAGTATTTACCTGCGAGAATGGCAGGTTTTTTTTTTACATATGCCCTAGAAGTTTGACCTACTTGCAAAAAAATTAAATTGTTATAAATTCATCATTTTGAAAGAGAAAAGTTAGGGCATTCATATCATATTGCATGTATATTATTACCTGTGATAAGACCTTTCCAAATGAATCATGACTTTTACTCTGTGACTTTGACCTTGAAGTCTAACCTACTTTTCAAAAATGTTGCATTTTCTTATAACTTTAGATTGAGATGAGATATGACTCTCACATTTGACATGTACATTAATTACTCATAAGAATTCAAGGTGTTTCCCAGCATGCAATGTTTTTTTAACCCCTTGACGTTGATGTTTTACATAATTTTCAAAATATTTAACTCTCCTAAAAGATGATTAGGCTTCTAAATAACATTAAGGAGGACTTCAGGAAAGACAGGACTTTTTGCACAAAAAACGTCATTTTTCCGACCCCATTTGACCCCCCGGGAAAAATCAAAATTACGAAACCTTACTGCACATCTACATGGCACCACCGACCAACTCCCAAAAGGTGATTAGGCTACCGTGTAAAATGTAGGAGAAGTTCAGGGCTTTTTGCATAAAAAACATTATTTTTCGACCCCCATTTGAACCCCCGGGGCAAAATCAGAATTCCAAAACCTAACTGCACATCTACATGACACCACCAACCATCTCCCAAAAGGTGATTAGGCTGCTGAATAAAATGTAAGAGGAGTTCAGGGAAGATGGGGCTTTTTGCATAAAAAACGTCATTTTTCGACCCCCATTTGACCCCCCGGGGCAAAATCAAAATTCCGAAACCTTACTGCACATCTACATGGCACCACCAATCATCCCCCAAAAGATGATTAGGCTGCTGATTAAAATGTAAAAGAAGTTCAGGGAAGAAGGGCCTTTTAGCATAAAAAACGTCATTTTTTGACCCCCATTTGATCCCCTGGGACAAAATCAAAATTCCGAAACCTTACTGCACATCTACATGGCACCACCAACGATCTCCCAAAAGATGATTAAGCTACTGTGTAAAATGTAGGAGGACTTCAGGGAAGAAAAGTGTGACAGACGGACTGACGGACGGACGGACATGAGTAACAACTATATACCCGAACTTTCTTTAGAAAGTGCGGGTATAATCACAACAATTACTATGTAAATCAAGAAAGGTTAAAGGGAGTTTTAAAGACAATTTGCAAATTTATTTAAAGTACATCATGATTCCAATATCACAACTTAAAACATGAAACAATCATACTTACATGTATAATG
>NW_026938620.1:0-8658 GCF_032062105.1 Saccostrea cuccullata | reverse complement strand
ATAAAAGATATCATCAGATCATCATAGGTCCAAAATTACACATCTGTTCAAGATCATAGGCTAAGGAATATGAATTTTGCTTTGAACCATATATAGCGGCAAATAGTGTTGTTGAAAATATCAAGCTCATTGCTCCAGTTAAATAAAATGACATCAGATGTGATATGTCATTAATGAGAAACACCCAAACTGAGGCGCACGGGAAAAACAGCTGGGAAAAAAAAAATCTTTACGAAAACCATCTGAAGTTTAAAAATTTTGGAGAATTTGCAACAAACCCTCTATTCTGAAGGAGACAATTTTTAAAATTTATCACTGATGTGTAGAACTCAAATTCTGATTAAACATCTAGTAGAAATAATACACAAAGTACAACTTTTTTTAAAATTTATTAGGACCATTTTTTGCCCCCAAAAGCCCCCAATCCAACTCGGACCCGGGTTTGGGAAAAGAATAAGTTCCTACAACCCCTAGGATGTGGTGGCGCACTAAATCGGACAACCTTTTGGCCTTTGGGGTGGAGAAGGAGATCCTGCTCAGCTATGTAAAGGAAGCCCATAGGAAGTAGGCCCCAAAATAATTCGAAAAAAATTTTTTTTTTTAAGCATGGGTTTTTATTAAAGGGAATTCTACTATAATTGCATATGAATGTATAGGGTCTCTCCCGAATTAGGACAAAGCGACTTCAATTTCATCACCCGTTTATCACGGGAAATGTTTAAAATTATAGGAAAAATAAGATCTTTTAAGTTAATGATATGCGGATATTTTTTTTACAATGAAAGAGCTGGAGCCACTTATGGCCTTTTTTGGGCCCTGAGAGTTTCTAAAAATGAAGTATTTATCTCTTCGAAGTTGGAATATCATCGTCTAAAACCCACGGTTTGGACCCGCATATGTAGCTCTCTCCAGAGGGGGAGAGGATCATGTTTCGGGCCCTGGTTTGGACGATTGATTGATTGATTGTATACTTTTTAACGTCCCTCTCCAGAATATTTCACTAATATGGAGACTCACCATTGCCGGTGAAGGGCTAAAATTTAATGCTGGCACATGGCCTTTACGGGAGGGGTCTTTATCGTGACACGGGGCCTCGGTTGATACGGTCTCATCCGAATGACCCCCCCCTTTGTGCCTTTACGACAAGCAAGGGGTTCGGGACCCTAACCCGGGATCCCCACGGGGCGGGTTTTGCGACGATGTTGGAATGTTGGTGACGATGTTGGAATGTTGGTGACGATGTTGGTGACGAGTTGGTGACCAAGTTTTTTGAACATGACGTAATTTTCTCTCTAGTCAGTGCATAATGACGAATGAAAACGTATTTTTTTCATATCCTATAAATTCCTTTGAAAATGGCCTAACGGTGAAGTATCTTTTCAATACTCAGTATTTTATAAATAAACACAACCTTGATCCAAAACATGAATATTCATAATTTTGAAATGAAATTTTATACTTGAGTTTGGCCAATTTTTTTGTGCATTTCTTGTACTTTTTTAGCTCTACTGGTCAAAACCAGAAGAGCTTATGCGATATAATCGTCCGTCGTCCGCCCGTCTGTCTGTCTTTTTAAACAATCTTTCAAAATGCTACTCCTCCTACAGTTTTGGTCTGATTTCAATATAACTTGGCACACAATAGACTACACTAAGATACATAATTCTGTGTAAGGTTTTTGATTTCAATTAACAGTATTGCCTTTTAAAAAATAGAAATTTCTGTGAAATTCTTTCAAAATGCTACTTCTCTTACAGTTTTGGTCTGATTTCAATATAACTTGGCGCATAAGTAGACTACACTAAGATACATAATTCTGTGTAACGGTTTTTGATTTCGATTAACAGTATTGCCTTTTTTAAAAAAAATAGAAATTTCTGTGAAATTCTTTCAAAATGCTACTTCTCTTACAGTTTTGGTCTGATTTCAATATAACTTGGCGCATAAGTAGACTACACTAAGATACATAATTCTATGTATCGGTTTTTGATTTCGATGAACGGTGTTGCCGTGGTTTCTAAAAATAAAATTTCTATGAAATTCTTTCAAAAACACCCCTTCTACATTTTTGGTCTGATTTCAATATAACTTAGCACACAAGTAGACTACAAAAGATCATAATTCTGTGTATCGATTTTTGATTTCAATGAACGGTTTTCCGTTGTTGCTAAAAATAGAAATTTCTTTGAAATATATCAAAATGCTACTTCTCCTATAGTTTTAGTCTGATTCAAATATAACTTGGCACACAAGTAACTACACTAAGATACATAATTTTGTTTTCGATTAACTGTGTTGCCGTTGTTACTAAAATTAGAAATTTCTATGAAATTCTTTCAAAATGCTACTCCTCCTACATTTTTGGTCTGATTTAATTAACTTGGCACAAAAGTAGACTACACTAAGATACGTTATTCTTTATATTGGTTTTTGATTTCGATGAACGGTGTTGCCATGGTAACTAAAAATAAAAATTTCGTTAAAAAATCTCAAAATGCTACTCCTCCTCCTGATTATAATATAAGTCTGATTATAATATAATGTGGCATGCAAGTAGACTATACTAAGAACATAAAGAGACTTAATCAAGGATCATTATTCTTTTTATTGCTGTGGTAAATTTTAAATTAACTTTTTAAGAACTTTTCTCTTCCTTTGCTATAAGTAAAAACCCAGTAAGTTCAGTCTCGACAGCCTGGTTTTTTTTTAACAGATAGTTGTGTTCTATTTATCTGCTTTTTCTTTATATCAATTTTCTTTTTTTTTACCTGTTTAAGTCAAGTGAAAAACCAATCCTTAGAGAATACATTATTTTGAAATAGTATGGATAGGGTTGTTTTTAATCTGAAATACATGATTCATTGCATTAGCAATTTGACATAACGATAAATAGAAATTATGAAATACTTGATTAAGGTTCAAAATTTCATATAGTATATACATCTCTTTTTCTCATACTGTGGATGATACTACCCCTTGGATAAACTATGCTTTATCCACGACCACGGGTAGAGGCTTTATCATTAGCACTTCCGGTTTTGACACGATCCCTCGCTTCACGATTTTATTTTATTGAAAGTTTATTTGTAAAAATTCTTGCCCTATAAACTGGATAATAATGAGTAATAATAATTCGTTAAAAGCAAGAAAAAGACTGTATATGTCAAAGAAGTGTTTTTTAGGTACCTGAGTAACTCAGGTGACCTATTGCTATCCGTTTTTGTCCGTCTTCGTCCGTCGTGTGTCGTGTGTTCACATTTGAACATTTTCAGCTTCTTCTCTGAAACCACTGAACCAATTTCAACCAAATTTGGTATACAGCTCTTGGGTGAAGGGGAACAAAAATTGTGAATTTTATGTCCCCCCCACCTGGGGCCTGGGGGTGGGGGGGAAAAACCCGAAAATTAGTGCAATCTTTAAAAACTACTTTACTCCTGGACATCAAGCAGGCAAACTGATAGCATCAATATAATGAGCATTGAGTCCTCACCAAAATTGTGAAATTCATGGCCCCAGGGTCAGGGGTTCTAGTGCTAGGGCGGGACTAAACAGGTTATATAGTGAAAATGCATTATTTCTTTGAAAAACTTCTTCACTGCTCCGGGGTATTAAATAAACTATCTAAGTACATAGTTATGATGAGCAAAAGTGTCTCTTCCAGATTTGATAATTTTATGGCCCCAGGGTCTAGGATTCTGGTGTTAGGGCGGTGCTCTATAGATTATATAGTGAAAATGCATTTATTCTTTGAAAAACTTCTTCTCTGCTCCTGGGTATTAAATAAACTAACTTAGTACATAGTTATGATGAGCAAGAGTGTTTTTCAAGTTTTAATTTTTGGCCCCAGGGGGGGGTTCTGGTGTTGGGGGGGGGGGGGGTCTATAGATAATATAGTGAAAATGCATTTATTCTTTGAAAATCTTCTTCTCTGCTTCTGGGTATTTAAAAAAACTATGTAAGTACATAGTTATGATGTGCAAAATTCTTCCAGATTTGTGAATTTTGTGGCCCCAGGGGGGGGTTCTGGTGTTAGGGCGGGGCTCTATAGATTATATAGTGAAAATGCATTTATTCTTTGAAAATCTTCTTCTCTCTTCTGGGTATTAAATAAACTAACTAAGCACATAGATATGATGAGCAAGAGTGCCTTATCCGAAATTTTGAAATTTATGGCCCCAGGGTCCGGGGTTCTGGTGTTAGGGCGGGGCTCTATAGATTATATAGTGAAAATGCATTTATTCTTTGAAAGTCTTCTCTGCTTCTGGGCATTAGATAAACTAACTTAGTACATAGTTATGATGAGCAAGAGTGCCTCTTCTAGATTTGTGAATTTTATGGCCCCAGGGGCCCGGGGGTTTTGGTGTTAGGGCGGGGCTCTAAGATTATATAGTGAAAATGCATTTATTCTTTGAAAATCTTCTTCTCTGCTTCTGGGTATTAAATAATCTAACTAAGCACATAGTTATGATGAGCAAGAGTGCTTTTTCCAAAATAGTGAATTTTATGCCAATGATCCAAGTATATATATTTATGATGAAGAAAGGTGCATCTAGGAAAATGGTTATTTTTATGTTCCGAGGGGGGGGGGGGGGGGACATAGCTAAAATAAAGTAATGCTTTGAAACCTGCTCTTTGGTATTAATCAACCGTTTTATGATAAAATTTGCAAAAATTTTTAAATATGTGGCCCCCGGGTCAGTGGATCTTTTGGGGTGAGGTTCAGAACTGGTTATAAAGTGGAAGAACACTTTTTTCTTTGTAACTCTGATCTACCTCTGGGTTTCGAGTAAGTAGAGTATTTTTTAAATTTTGATAAGCAAAGGTGCCTCTCTCAAAATTGTGAATTGTGAATTTCATGGCCTGTTAAAACAGAAAAAATTTAATTGTTTGAAAGTTGATACACAATACTCAGGTGACCTATAAGGCCCATGGGCCTCTTGTTTTATCAAGGTAAATGTATTGGCTACTTGAAGACGGATGTTAACCCCCCGTTCCTTTAAATGTTTTGGAGAAAAGTAAGCCTGCGTTTTTTTGGTATAAGGTTCCTTACCATCGTTAACAATGCTTTCTTCCATTATACTACGTATGCCTACCTTGTGAGGTAGGTAATTTACCATGGCTCAACAATTAATCTACAAATAGGCCTAGCCTTGCCTAACGTTAGCACGTTTTGCGCTGCTGCCGTACAAAGAGTTAATTTTCATGATCCCTTGGTCCTTACAAATTTACGCAGAAGTTTCCTTGATGTAAAGCTCCAGTAATTGTCACATAATGTTTTCAAAGATGCAGATTGCAAAAACACTAAATTTTAAACACGATCTACTTTCTTTTGAGGCATGTCAACATCAACGGTGCTACGTCATCAATTTTAATTAGAAATCATTCATGTACTTTCACAGGGGAATTCTCAAGGTTTTGTTGAAGAGAAAGTCGTATGAGATAAAAGATTGATTATATATTGCTTAACGTCCCTCTCGAAAATTTTTCACTCATATGGAGACGCCACCACTTGCCGGTGGAGAGCTGCAAATATTGTCCTATACTCGGCACTCAGGGCCATTGATTAGGGAGGGATTTTTTTTCGTGCCAGCACCTACAGCGACACGGGACCTCATTTAAAATTGGTTTTATCCAACTCGTTGAAATGGTGTATATACGCTTGGCAAGCCTCGCGAATATGTACACCATTTCAACTCGTTGGATAAAACCAATATTAAATCACACAATATAGATATCCTCTATACATATGTATATGCTAATCATAAACGTTTTTGTTTGTTTTGTACTGTTTTACAATTTGTAGCAAAAATTGAAAAACACGAGATGTATCACAGTGAGAATTGAAAATAACAAATATTCCCTATATACATATCAAAATCAAGCTTTCCATTAATTTATGGTAAAAGATTAATAAAAGAATGATATATTACATGTAACAAAAAATAACACATATAAAATATGTTTGCTTTTATTTATTGAAGGACGTATGAAGTATTTAAAACTTTAGATCAATCTCATTTATAAATTTTATAGGCAGTAATAACGATATGTTCAAATAAATTCAATCAAAAAAAATGAATGGGCTTCTTTTTGTTCTAATTTAAGATTTGACACTAACTTAGTTCATACTGTACAATGTGCATTTAGTATTTTAGGTCACCTGAGTAAACTCAGGTGACCTATTGCTATCTGTCTTCGTCCGTCGTGCGTTAACATTTGAACATTTTGAGCTTCTTTTCTGAAACCACTGATTCAATTTCAACCAAATTTGGCATATAGCATATATATGGGTGAAGGGGAACAAAAATAGTGAATTTCATGGTCCCTGCCCCCCTGGGGCCTGAGGGTTGGGGCAAAAACCACTAAAATTAGTGCAATCTTTAAAAATCTTCTTCTTTACTCCTGGACATCAAACTGTTTGCATGATTGTAATCAGCAATGAGTCCTCTACCAAAATTGTAAAATTCATGGCCCTGGGGTCAGGGGTTCTAGTGCTAGGGCGGGGCTAAATAAGTAGGTAGTGAAAATGCATTATTTCTTTGAAAATCTTCTTCTCTGCTCCTGGGTATTAAATAAACCAATTAAGTACATAGTTATGATGAGCAAGAGTGCCTCTACCAAAATTGTGAATTTTATGGCCCCAAGGTCAGGGGTTCTGGTGTTAGGGCGGGGCTCTATTGATTATATATAGTGAAAATACATGAATTCTTTGAAAATCTTCTCCTCTGCTCCTGGGTATTAAATAAACTAACTAAGTACATAGTTATGATGAGCAAGAGTGCCTCTACCAAAATTATGAATTTTATGGCCCCAGGGTCAGGGGTTCTTGTTTTAGGGTGGGGCTCTAATGATTATATAGTGAAATGCATGAATTCTTTGAACATCCTGGTTAATATGCTAATGATCTAATTACATATTTAAGGCCAGGATTTATTTTATTTTCAGTTTTACAAACCCTCCGCTCAAGGTTTTGAATGTTTAGAAAAAAATAAAACAATTTTTTTCTTTCCGAGGTCAAATTTGAGTCGGGATCGAGATTTCACATTTACGAACTCGCACTTCCGGTTTTAAGATGAAACGGCGGGTAAATAAAGCGAGATCTGAAAGATAGCTTGGTTTAGTGTAAAATTCATCGATACGAGTGCCATTCAAAAAGTTTCACCTGTTCAAAGGACAAATAAAATTCTGACGACTTTGTTGCACAATGACATGCTGGTGAGATAATTATGTATTCGTTTCAAAAGTATCTGTCTGTAAATTATTTTCCTCCCCCAGGTTTTAAACTGCCCGTGGTAGCTGTTGCATATTGCCAGCGGGCAGCAATATTGTTTAGGTCTCTGTTATAGCTTACAGTCTAAGCATCATTCTTCAGAAAAGGGTTGCTTATGCATCAGATGTAATGAATAAAACTATGGGAGAAGTTCAGTCCATTTGAGGAAGAAATTGTTAAGGCAAGAATATACAAATATATACAGGCATGTAGTATCATTTGTATCAGCCATAAAAATTATTTTACACTTGATTGAAAAAATGTTCACCCTACACCCGCAATACCCCCTGTCTGTTTTATGATAGGATTAAATTTTAAAACAATGTCTACACATTCACCTAACACATATTAAAAAAAAATGAAGATATATTGAAAGACTTTTAAAGAATTGATTTTTTAAAATATATTTTGACCAACATCACAAAATTTATATAACTGGCCCAAACTGGCAGATGATGAAATAAGCAATGTTTTACTTTCCTATTTGAAAGCATTATGTGTCCAGTGGTAAGGAGCCTATTATAATAGCATAAAAAAAAGAATGTACAAATCTTAATAATTGATTTATCAAAAAAAATTTTGATTTCCTTCTCCTTTGGGACTTTTTTATTCTCATGTTCATAACTAAACCTAAACAAAAAAAAATGCTGGCCTTATAATGAAGAAAGGGGCCTCTTTCAAAATAGATACTTTCAGGGACGCTGGGTCAGGGGTACCAGGGGGGTACTTTGACTAAAAATAAATTAATGCTTTGAAATCTGCCCTTTGATAAGCAATGGTGCCTTCTTCAAAATTTGTGAATTTCATGGCTTTTGGATTAAAATACAAACCAAATACAATCGCTGGAAAGTTGTTACATGATACTCAGGTGACCTATAAGGCCCGTGGGCCTCTTGTTTTTTCATGCTGTCTTAGGAAGATCTAAATTTTATATAGTTCTTGATTCTCTCGGGGTTAGCCCAAGCGGACCCAGAGCTAACCTGGGATGAACTTATGGTTCGCTTTCTCTTAAATTGTGTTCAGTAGGCTCTGTACCCTTATTCTGCGAATAAATGATAATTGCTTTGTATTTGACCTTTATCCCGGACGAGCCCCAACATTTGTAAGGGGCGGTTTCCCAATAGTCGCGAATCAATTAACAGTCATCGATAATTTTTACTGTTTATTAATTACAAGAATAAAACATCTATATCAATGCTAACAACGGTTACAGTTCAAATGTTTACCACTCTCTCCTATAAGTACGTCAACTCTATACAATATGAAAATCAGTTCTCTCTAATGAAAATGACAAAAGTAGTAGTATAAACGGCCTAGATAGGGCGGAAGATTCTGATTGGTTGAGAGAAATCATGTGATCAGTTCTGAGGTTGAGGGGATAAATGGGT
>NW_026938619.1:0-8537 GCF_032062105.1 Saccostrea cuccullata | reverse complement strand
TAGGTCACACATTGCTTGAAAGTAGAAACTGGTTGTTAAAAAATGAAAGGGATTTCAAAAAGTAGATTCTTTAGCTTAGTAAAATTAATGTAGATACATGTAAAAAATAACATGTCTTAACTTTTCAAAAATGCTTCTACCTTCTATAAAACTTTGTTGTTAAGAATGATATCAGAAATCTGAAAAAATATAAATAAATGTATATTATTAGTTAATTTACTAGTACACAATATAATTCAACGCAATTTTTTTCTTTATCAAATATTTTTTCTTTTTAAAGAAATAAGAGAAAGAAACAAATAGGCTATTTTCAGCTTTTTAAATCTTAAAAAAAGTTTTTATCATATTTTATGACAATGTCATACGAAATGGCGAACACGAAGTTTTTATTTAATTATTAATAATGAAGTACGAACTAAAATTCACAGTATTTCTGATAATCGCCTAAGTTATCTTCAGAATTTTCTAATTAACACAAATTCTTCATCAAATGTAAATCGTTAAAATAAAATACATGTATAGAATTTTTTTTTTTACTTCATGCTGAGACAGGTTAGGAATGTGCGTTATTTGCATAGCAATCCCGCCATACTTAGTTTCCGTATCACTGTAAGTTGCAATCACACTGGATTGGAAATACTTTCGGCTCTTATTTTGCATAACGTTTTACTTTGAATGTTCTACGCTTCATTTATTGACAGAAATTTAAATGGGTTATTAATTAAATTCATCATCAGAAGGGTATGACATAAATGTAGTCGTAAGCGATACAAACAGTTTACCCTCCAAAATATTAATAGTCGAATCTTCTATGCTCCTTGTATGAAAATTGAATGGAATGAAAAAAAGGAACATTTGTTGATACGAATTGACTGAGATCTTTTTACATTTAAACCAAACAAGTAACAGCTTTTAAGAAGCTTGCCAGACTAAATCAATCAATTTATCTGCATGAAGAGTGATAAACCTTTTGAGCAATACTTTGTGGGTTTAAAAAATATTCTAGGTTTATATTTTGAAAACCTTATGTAATTGAAATCTTCATTTTACTGAACTTGTAGAAGAATCATCTCTACACTGCATACTAAAGAACTTTGTAGTTGAAAGGGGGGGGGGTCTGCAAGTGGAGTGATCTGCCCTGGATCTAAATTTGATTTCAAGCTACATTGTAACACCTATTATAAAATGTGTTATCAAATCACGCATTGTGAACATTTTTAAGGATGGATATAATTAAAAACACATTTTGTTGGAGTGTATTTTCTCCTCTGAAGTAAACAGCTGTAAGGTGTGTTCATTATTTTTTTTTTCTTAAAAGGGGAGGGGGATGACACTATCATATAATACATGTTATATTGAGAATGAAATAAGTAAATTCAATAGTTAGGCTATCCAAGATTATTCACAACCTTTTTATTTATCGTGTGCATCTGAACAAAGACATATACATGTAATAGATCAGCCATCTGGAGACGATGGCGTAAACTGCGTTGTTTATTATTATTGGACTCGTCCATTTATGGAATAAACCAATCGGGGATCGGTAAACAAATTAGAAACATCATTTCTTTAGTGTTACATGTCCATATACCATGTATACTGATGTATACGATATGTTGTTTTAAAGAGTGGTATAAAACTTGTAGTTAGAATTTCTGAAGCATTTGAAGAAAGTTAAAGGAAAAACTTTATTTAATTCCATGGAAGTTAGCACACCCAGTCATACAATAGAACAATCCAGGAAAAGGCGCGAAGATCGCTTACTAGTGACATTTGGCGCGAAAAGAGCGATTCACCGCTTTTGCAGTAGTATAGAAATGCAATAAAAAAGGATACACGGACATGTTGAAACGGCAAATCATATGGAATAAACTGTTCCATGCAAAAAGATTAAAGGAAGTAAACACTGCAGTATTTCGCATCAGTAATATCTTTCTTTTTTCTTAAAACTGTTTCTTTTAAAATGCAGGTAAAGAATTCCAATGTAAATCAGCTTGCACAAAATCTAGCTCTTTAGATATGGTCGCACATTTTCGGATCTTGGAAATATCAATCCTTATACTGCCTGACGCCGTGACGTCAGGCAATTATGATGAGGCGAGATCGAACATGATCTCCTGTACAAAAGATATGACATTAATAAACGCTGTTAGTTGATTTATACATAAGCAATGTGTTCAACATCTTGCAATATTAAAGATACCAAATAAAACAGCTGTCATGCGTAACCTTATTTTTATGATTAAATTTATATATATATAAAAATCTGTTTTGACCCTAAGAAACATTGAAAATGTTAATACAAATATTGACGAATAAGCAGATATTATAGGTCACACATTGCTTGAAAGTAGAAACTGGTTGTTAAAAAATGAAAGGGATTTCAAAAAGTAGATTCTTTAGCTTAGTAAAATTAATGTAGATACATGTAAAAAAAAACATGTCTTAACTTTTCAAAAATGCTTCTACCTTCTATAAAACTTTGTTGTCAAGAATGATATCAGAAATCTGAAAAAATAGAAATAAATGTATATGATTAGTTAATTTACTAGTACACAGTATAATTCAACGCAATTTTTTTTCTTTATCAAATATGTTCTCTTTTTTAAAGAAATAAGAGAAAGAACCATAATACAGCTCTTCTGACGATAAAACAATAAACAATTACCATACTTTACTATAATTTTGTTATAGTAATTAATTGTACGAGGCGGATTTTACCATACTTGATTATAATTTTCTTAAAATAAATATTTGTGAGTGGATTTTTTTAATTGAATAAACAGTGAAATGATATAGAAGCATGACAGAATCGTTGTGTATTTCTGATACGCAGGAATACTTACAAATTCTAAATCTGTGATAATTCAGTTCGCCCACTGTCTGGTTTGTTTTTGCTGAAGCGTATCTACTTCAAAGCAATTTTCAATACCTGCATCATTGATCCATGCATTATGTCTTGCATGCCAAATTTACATCAACTTTAGCAATATACCATCAAAGGATTCGGAATATAAAATATTAACGTTTCTATTTTCAAATGACCATTAAACAAAAAAACAGACTTCGTTGATGTACATGTTTATCAAATCAATCAGGTTAACAAAATTGTTATGAAAAAATCGTCATAATAATGAAAGAAAAGGATAATTAACAGACCAAAGTAACACAGATAATGAGGGTTATTTTACACGTATTTCTGAATTGTCTTTGTTGTACCTCAATTGCTTGATTGCTTGTTTATTGGAAGTCTTATTGAGAGAGACTGCTTAAAACTACCAGGAATGTTCTTAATGGGTTTTTTTCTGTATTCGCAAAAATTACTACTATAGTATTAACTATTATAACGGTAAAGGGCTTCAGATATAAACCTTTACTCAGAACTCATGGTCAGTGAGAAGCAAAAGTTCTTCCTTGTGCCAATGCCTACCAAATAAGGTTACTTCGATGTTTAAGGTCTCATCCAAAAGACTCAAGACCTTCACTTCTAATGACGGGCGCTTGCCCGTGTGACGTAGTGGTTAAAGCCTCTGCTGTAGAGTCGCGAAGTAACGAGTCGATACTTACGTCGCGGGCTAGAGTGCCACTGTGGGATGTGGAGACCGGTTCTTTGGATGAGATCGTATAAAGCGAGGTCCAGTGAAGCAGTTGATGCTATCTCCCACTGCTCAATGGCACTGAGCGCCGAGCATAGAACAAAATTTGTAGTTCCCCATGGCCACTTGCAAGTGGTGGCGTCTCCGGATCCATTTGAGTAAAAAAAGTCTCAAGAGGGATGTTAAACAACAAAAAATCAATCAATCAATCGGGTGCTTGCCTTTATCTAATTCTCAGGTTTGATGCAAAACCGAGAAAAGAATTGAACCGGTTATCTCTCTATCAGAAAGCGAGCACTCTTCCACTGGCTACTGCTACTGGTCTTTGCAGATCGATTGTATGTATGAATCATTTATTTACATTCAAGCAACGTATGTACAATTTTAAGATTCACTATATGAGAGCATTTTCTCTTCGAAATCTCTTGTCAAAGCAAATTTATTTGATTAATGTACTTTAACTTTTTTCTAACTTCCTGACGACCCTTCAAGTTCTGAAATTACCAACACAATGTTAAACTCAAAGTGTACGGGGATTTAATATGATTAGGAAAATGATTGTTTTACTGGACAAGGAATCTATCTAATTTGTGATTCCAAGTTTGTGACGTTAAGCTGCAGCAAGCATACGTTCAAAATCGACATTTGGGATCGCATTGCGATCATCTCATAAAATAAATGCCAATTCAATAACAACGTGTCACTTCACTTTATCGTGCTAAAAATTCAAATGTTACACCCATTCTCAATATAAGGGCTCAAATGATGTCGCCTCATTTTCATTTAAAAGAAATACCACTGATGTAATTTTTAAATCAACATTATAAATAGTCATATAACAATGAATAAGAATTCATATAATTATCGATCTGAAAGGGTATTTAAAGAGTTCCAAATTCAAATATAGTAGCCTATTTGAAATGTACGTTACTGTCGCCGAGGCAAATATTATTCTGAATCCCCTCTGTGTAATATATAGTTTTGATTCTCAAGTAAAAATTTTCTGATGAGTTAAACCTTGTATTATATATATTTCTTTTCATAACAATAAATAGATTTTCTTTGTGATAATAAATAATTTTTATTGTGCAATGTCCCTGTCGCTTAATTCTATTTCAACCACATTACAAGCAAACACAAAGATTATACACCTGATAGTTTTGTTCTCCTTTATTTATTGATGGGCTAAATTTGAAATTTCAAAGGATTAATTACTCCTACTTAGATAATGTAACATAAAATTGAACAACTTGAGCAACTTTTATAAATATGTTTACGGAATGAAAGACATTTTCAATCGTAGAGATAAGAAAGAAATGTACGTTACCTATATTCTTCCATTAAGAATACATATTAAGTAGAAAATATGAGACGACTCTGAATAAGCAACCCTTTGTATCCTGTAAACTGGCAAAGACGTTTTGCTTAACACAATTAAAAATTATTTTTTACTTGAAAAGTGATCATTTGAAATGTACGTGACTGAAATGTAAGTTACCATAAAATTCGAATTAAGTGAATCTCACACGAATTTTCATGTATTCTAATACTTTCACACACTCGAATGTGTACACAAAGGAAAGTTTCAAAGGTTGGAGGTCGGCTAAATCCCAAAATTAATGAAAAGAAACGTCTCTGCTGAGGAAAAAAATATACTAAGGTCAGTTATTATGTAATATAATTTTGATACCTGGTATATATTTCTGAATACGAAACCTGTATGATGCATTTCTTATGATATGCAGGTTCAAATAGTATCAATATATTGCGCGTCTAACCTATGCTTGTGGAAGAGAATTGATTTTTATATTTGAAATGTACGTTACGTATGGTAACGTACATTTTATGTATTTCTAATTGATATTTTTTTTTTAATTTAGTCAATGAATTGCGTTTACACCAGCGAAACAAAATTATCGTTACAATCCATTTGACAACTGGCCACATCTAAATGCACCCCAATCGTAAATGTTTTAAACTGTTACCACATGCTAGAAAATTTATTTCTAAGTGTCTTAAATTCATCTTTGGCAACCTTTTTGCAGTTTGTTTACTTTTCATGTGCGACTTTTCGTCAATATTAATTGAATTGTTGTTGATAATTTAAAACAAGGTATGCATAGGCTTATAATTGGTAAAAAAAAAAAAAAAAACAAAAAAAAGAAAAGAAAAATAAAAAAAACAAATAAACCCAGAACACAAGACGGTCACATACATTTCAAATACTGAATACTCAGTTTTGTTTGAATCATTGCTTTTTGGGTTATATTTTTCCAGATCTGCTGAAAAGCACGTATGTTTTTGTTTTGAAAAACGATGTTGCAACATACTAAATGAAATTGTTAACAAGACTGTCGATGGATATATTCGGAATAGATTTATGTTAAGTTTCAATGGCCAAACACGAACATTTGTTAGATCATAGCAAAATACATCTGACTCTTATATTTTTTTGTCTGTAACCTTGCACACAGTTAGAAGTAACAAGGCTACGACCGGTGTCAATTTCAGCGAATCAGCACAAAAGAATGGTTATGAACTGAGGTGGAGGGGACTCCCCAATAATATGTGAAATGAACGTTACCGAAGTGACGTGACATTCATGTAGTTGATGACAATAACCTCGTTTGTTACATTATGATTTCTTACATTACTGCCTTAAAACCTTCATTGATATGATTTTTATGTCAATAATTGCTTTTTTTTTCAATATTTTCTTATTACTAATTTACATATTATTACAAGCTTGAAATGTACGTTACCTACTCATATTCTGAGGTAATCGTGTCTTTATAGTGGTGATTGTGACATATAACACAATGTGATTACATAGAGAATCTTTTTTAGAATAAACTGAAACAAAACGATGAATTTTTAGATGAATTTTAGATGAATTTTAAGCTTTTTATTAAACATAAATATATCTTGAAATGTACGTTACATTTACATAGTTTTCTAAATCGGCATGGCTATATGTTAAAAAAGACAGTAACTACAAAATAGAATTTTACTACATGTACATGTTAGGTTCCAGTATCTATTAAAAATGACAAGATTCCAAACTGATCGCTCTTAACAAAACAGAGAGAAGAATTTAAAGCATATATTTAAAAAATGTTTTTACACATCTGGATCAAAAAGTAACCTTTGTTTTTTGAAAGGAAAAATCAAACGCACGTTCGTATGCCGAGAAAATATGTTGCTGACAGAGTTGGTAGGATGTGCTGATGTTAAGATGAGATATTCCAATTGTGATTTTAATGACTACATTTTTTTTGACATAATTTTTTGGACATTGAAGAAAGAGTAACGTACATTTCAAGCTACATTTCTGAATAAAATTACCCTCTACTTTATCGTCTTGTCATTATTTCATGTATTAAAATTTGATGAAAAAAATCTGGAAACAAAATCTTCAGATACTTTCTTTCAAAGGTAATTGATAGAAAAATTGTTATCTTGAACTTCATTTTTTAAAAAATCAGAGAGGCATTTGTGCCCTTATATTGAGAATGGGTGTTAATCACCATATTTCCTATCAGATGAACCTTTTATATATTTCAATGGCATTAATACTACAATACTATGAAATACCACCTACATTTTACGAAATGCATCCAGTTTGCTGCATACTATTTGCAGCAAATTAAAGAAAATACTAAATACTGAGTATGGCCAATCAAAGCCTGATTGACCTCCTTAATAATAATGCAAGTTGATAAAAATAATTTTACAAATTTTCAAAGCACTAGTAATTTTTTTGACGGGAATATTGAAGAATGTGAAGGAGCGTATGTACGAGTAATAAAGTAAAAAAAAACTCTTTATCTAGCAGACCTTACTGCTACGGACGTACAGAGAGACATACAGAAGATGAACCACAGACGTAACGGAACATTCGCATTTGACGTAATACTCCCTGCATTCGAGTGCAGGGTATAATTAACTGATAACTGATTTTTTTCTTAAACCAAGAAATATAGCTTGATCGGGGATCATCATCAAATTTCACATTTGATTCCTTGTGACCTTCCTTGGGATACCAAGAAAAACTGCGAATGATAGTATTGTTCTCCCACCTACCTCCAAGTCAATTTTCAAAAGTTAACATATACAAGGAGTATAAAAAAGTTCGTGGACTAGCACCATAAAATTAAAACCGCTTCAGGTACATCAATGAATTTTAAAATATGTAGTAAGCATCATCTTTTGCATCTATAGAACAAACCACAAATCAAAAATTTTATTTTTTTTTCAATAAATTAGTAATGTTTTTGTAAGCCATGGTATGGCCAGGTGGCGCAACCTCGAACATGACGTTTTTTGACCTAAATGTAACTGAGGGAAAGTTTAAACAAGTCAGGCCTTGAAAATAACGTCAGAATGGAGGAAGGGGTATCTTTTCCAACATTCTATAATGTTTTGCCCCTGAAAAAACTGGTTTAAACCTAGGAAATGTTTAAACTGGCTACGGAGAAATAAAATGCATCCAGAGTACTTGTTTTTTAAAGCCAAAACAGATAAAAGGAAGGGATGTGCAGGTAATGTCGATTTGTAGCAAGGTGTGAAAATCAATCACGTCAAAAATGACGTTGATCCTGTGTTGTAGATATTTTAAAAACTCCAAAAAAGCAAAATATGTTGGATCTTTCCCATTGTATAAATCCATTGGCAATGTTATATGCATTCAAAGCCGATGTTCATAACATTGTAAAGATAAACAAGACGAGAATTAAGGGGGGACCTATGTCATTTTTATTTAAAACTGTGATATAGGCCTAACATTGCTACAGTCTATCACGTACACAATTTACAAAAAGAAAAAAATGTAAACATCATTAATAACAGTTTTGTTTCATTTATAAGAGTTTGTTAATATTAAAATTCTCTGTCTTTGGTTGATAATTTAAAGCAATTTCAGTTGTGAAATACATCGAAAAT
>NW_026938618.1:0-8358 GCF_032062105.1 Saccostrea cuccullata | reverse complement strand
ATATTGATAGCTTTTTTCATTGCATTTGTGCTACTTATCTTCTCCAGAATCATGAATACATTCTCAGAGAAGGAGTCTTAAGAATGGTTAATAAAAGATAAAAACAGGTGAGAGAATGAGACTAAGAGTATAAACATGATGAAAACGCTGTATCCGAATATTCCTGCAAATGAACGAAAGCTTTTGAGGCACCCAAGTTAAGTTAAATAATTTAAATTTCTCACCATTTTCACATTGATATCCCTGATACCCGGGTTTACACCAGGAACACACTCCAGTCTCTATGTGACAATAACGACAGTTGTTAGGACAGCGGAGAGAGCAGTTAGGCCCGTATAATCCAGCCCTACAACCTTCAGATAACATGAGTAATGACAATGCTAGTGATACAACACAAATTAGGAAGTTGGAATAAAATGATGGGCAACATATCGATGGAAACAGAACGACTTCATACCGTAGACTTCTACCTCACAAAGTTCATTAAATGCGTAGGCAGAATAATCATCCGGGTATTTTTTATTTGCCAGTCTCTCATTGTAGTAGATAACGTATTGTCCGTGTACAGGGCACGTGATATGAGCAATGGCTGGTATAGTAGATATGGTATAGTTAGTATCGTGGAAACATAGGTAACCATCAAGTAGGTCTGTGGTGTTTGATACATAAACATAGAATCCGAGAAATCGTGGTGGTAAACCGCCAGATTCGTCTGAAATTGAGAACACCTACATATAATGCAAAGGATGATGTGACATAACTTCTATAAGGGGTTCCTTTTTCCACGACGAATTATATTTAATCTAGAAGGATTTTGATATTTTTCAAACATGAGTGAATTATTACGATACCTACGATGAATAGTTACAATAGTTCCAACATATTTTATTTATCAGGAATTTTGCTTAATATTAATGGTTTCTTAGACCCTATCACGGCAAAATTCGGCGTGGGTTGTGACAATGTTTCCGTTAATGAAAGAAAATGGGCGAATCTTAGTACAGTAGAGGATATGAATGTCCGAGAGTGCCATTGTTATTATTTCACACATAGTCGCTTACCGAAAACAATTGTCCAATACGATGGCAGAACGACAATACATGCTGGTTTACAACACGTTTACATTTTATCACATACATGTGGTTTACATACATTAATTCAAACCTTTACTTGTCAGGCATTGAAGGCTGTTTATACTTAATAATACGCACGTATTCTCAGCGTTTACGGTTATGGGTCAGGAAATGCATATGAAACATGTATTCACTGATACTCTGAATACGTGTAGACCTTCGGCTAGCAAATTACCCACTAAAAACTTTACAAAACTTAAAACTGTGTTTATTTTCAATCAATTGTTTGTAACTGCGATCTCGGAAATCGTACATATGTAGATCCGTGTTTAATCTGTGGCTCAAATGCACGAGAAATATCAGAAACCAAGTAAAATAAGCCTTTTCTCCACGCATGAAATTTCCGTAATATTTTTGTGGTACTCAATTGTGACGTTAACGTATCTCACTCACTTATCTTCGATTGATCAATTAGAAAGTATCTCCAATACCTTGATTAGCATACAAATTTATTCTTACGTCAAAAATTTTAGTTCCGTCGATCTGTTCATAACGGAAAAGCATATGAGCGCAGTAAGTTACAATTTTCTTCTTTCACATGTAGGTAGATTCTATAAAACACAATGAACAAGCAAAATAGAAAATTGTACCTACCTTCGCTCTTATATTTTTAGGGCTTCAAAGAGTGTGGCGCTGTAAAATTCTATTGAAAACTGGATGTAAGCAAAATACCCCCATCCACATCAAAAGATCTATATCTTTAAACCATTTTTTTTCTTTTTATAATGAAAAAATAGTATTCTAATAAGGTACACGTATCAGTGATAAGCTATATACAAAAATTTAAGTAAAATTTGGACAATTAACCTGGAGCCGTAAATCATTTAGTCATTTATTAATTATCATCTGAAATCAATAAAAAAAATAAACTGTTTATTTCTTCTAAGTCACAAGATGGTTAATTTTGAGTTTAGCAAAACCACGTTAGTTTGACCAAAAGATAAAATTCATACTGAACACAATTTTGTTGTTTATGTTACAAAATATGAAAAACAAAAGAACGGTTTTTCTTGCCTAAAATGCATAAAATGAAGTCGAGTAACATTGGTAAATATTTCAAATGTCATGGAACGAGATGAACACGGTTAATTTTAAACTTACAATTAATACTACTGATTTTCTTCCTTCATTAACTTGCAATTGCTTGTCATTAATTAAACTCGTGTTAGAAATTGCTCATACGTAGAGGTTGCTTTTACGTATCGTTTTGAATCAACTTAAGCGTCTCCATATGAGTGAGAAATTCTCGAGAGGGACGTTAAACAACATACAATCAATCAATCAATGAATCAACTTAAAGATTAAAATCCGTATGTAGGTGATGAAGGTGTCACGTGGTCAAGCTGGCTATCTCCAAAAATCACACAAGTTCAACTAAGTTTAATAAATTTATTTACAAAAAAAATAATAATAACAAACACCTCACACCATCTACCGCACTCTGATCCACACCTCTTACTCACTATTAAACAGTTAACTAAAAAAACACAATTCAATTCAATTGGTAACCAATTATCCAATTAACAATCAACCACACTTCTTCCCCGGGTATATATCTCAGTTATCAATCAATCAATGTCTCAATTATTGCCAAACATTTCCCAGTGTAGTAATCGTCTCTGTACCATCGATCATCAACGTCTTCATCATCAGCGTATACATAAAACCGTCTCAGGTTTGCCATTAGCTGACTAGTGTTCATCTAACGAACTATCACAACGTTACGTGGTTTGACTTATCTGTGTGTGTCCACCATCAGCGAGTCTTGATCACACACACAGCATCCTTTCGGGCTTTAGTCCTGGAACCTTCCGCTGTGTCACCACGATCAGACGATCCCCTCAGCTTAGTGCATGTACCCAATATCCAGTACCAATATCGTCGACGCTACAATGATGCATATTAATAAGTCACATGTTTCACTACATATGTTTGGCAATACCACTATTTTTGGCAATTCATTCTCAATATAATAATAATCAAAAAAGTACTAAGTATAATGGTTACCGGTTAACATAAGTCAAAACAATTTAATGCCAATATGGCGCACCTTACTTTCAACTTCCGGTCATTCACTTCCGCCCAGACATTTAAACCAAAAATTTAAATGGACAAAATATTCTACACAAAGTAACAAAACTGAGTACAAGAAAATAGCGAACATTTAACAATGAGAACTTTAAACGTTATCGATATAATACAACAGCCACTCGAACATTCTCGCTAACCGTCACACCTGAGTGAACAACAGGTAAAATGGTGAGAGATAGCCAAGTTCAGAAATAAGAACGAAGTTGTACTCAATAATAAATTTGCCTTTAAAATAAAAACTATATACAAAGCAAATCATATCATAATATATACTTACCACGGACCTGTCTCCGTGCCAGTGTCAATATATTGCATGTACTGCTGCTATGTACATATACTAGCTGCTTCAAATCAGAAAACGTGTCTGCAGCTACGCTTCTCTGCCGGGAATGACCAGGCTTCAATTGTTCTGGTCGACTAAGCTATTTTGCAAGGACTTATGGGTAAAATAAGCATACGGACAAAACGCGGGAAATACAAATTATATTACAAGTGCAATAGTGATTGTTACAGAAGGTATATTGTTGCATAAGTAAGTAAAGTTGACGACTGAAACGTTCAATTCATCCCGTTTATCATAGAGCTTGGTTGTCAGACTACAATTAACTATAAAACTTATATTCAGATATGAAATATAAACGTCAGACTCTGTGTATCTTATATTTCAAGCTCACGGGAATATATCGTATCGACAAAAGAATGATATATCCATTTTTAATTGATAATACCTCGGGTATATTTGCTTACAATAGCAATTCAAAAAAAGTATTACGAAACACAAATATTGTGAATTATTTGCAATATTGATAATCGTATTGAATGGACTTTTTTTCTTATTTATTTTATCAACTGAAAATATTCTGTTTTCAATTCCAAGTGGCATTTTTGATAAACATACGTATAACCTTTGGCATTCTTTACCCTGGGTATTTTTCATTACATGGACGACCAGTGGGCAAATAAGCAATAAATAAACATCCTTTTTCTTCATAAACATTTCTTGAAGGAAGCTAATACAGGTTTTAAATGCGTTTATAACGAACTTACTCCACGGTGCATTTTCTGTCCTATAATAAATCCGGATGTGGTGAATGCTGTAGATTGATGTCAGATTTACCCACCAGGTGGCGGTTCTTTTATAGTTAGCTGATACAACACACTCTCCTCCCCATGCACCGAGCTTGGACTTAAGTCCATCTACTGCATTACTGGAGTCAAATCTGTCGTCATTCACAATATAAGGAGACGCCTGCCATGTTTGTTTTTTTAATGCCACATTATCTAAAAATGACCAAAATGTGTAAGATAGTAAAGTGTATTCTTTAACACACAAACTACAATTAAAAAAAATTATTTGGTGACCATGTATTCTTTCTCTATAACAAACATTTCACGAGACAGTTGACAAAA
The DNA here is from genome assembly GCF_032062105.1 of Saccostrea cuccullata. Classification (NCBI taxonomy): domain Eukaryota; kingdom Metazoa; phylum Mollusca; class Bivalvia; order Ostreida; family Ostreidae; genus Saccostrea; species Saccostrea cuccullata. The sequence goes on along the minus strand of NW_026938618.1, from coordinate 3,724 downwards.
TTCCAACTGAATATTCAAAATACTATATAAATTGAAACAAAATTTGTAATCTATAGAGCATCTGGAGCATACTTTATAAGATTAAAATATGATATTTTTTCTGATAAGAGAGATAACTTGCCAAAACAATTTATTCAAGCAATTCAAGAAAGTGTCTGACAGATCTGAACTACGTAAAAATATTTATTCATTTTTCTTATTTTCTATTGTCAATATTTAAATTAATTACCTACACATGAAATGGTATAAATGAAACATTTATACTCGTTGTCATTGTATTGTTTGAATAGAAATGTGTCTATTTTCTAGCGTACAATTCTTGTAATTTTTGAACAAATATTTGTATAAATAAATTCACGTGATGTCAGCAAATGATGACCAGTAAATAAATTAGTTATAAACTCATCGGAGGCTTCCGATGTGACGCCTTCTCGCAAAATTGACACAGTTTGTACACAGTTCTCAAATAAAATATAATTTGCAGTTAAATAAAAGGCCGTTAACTTGGATGCGATGATTAGTTTACTAAATATTTACAAACTGCCCGTTTATTCTCCAGACAAGCGAAACTGCCGTGTGTTTGTATGCAGATTTATTGAAAAAGTAATAGAGGGCCCTAATAAACCGATTAATTTTAAGGGTATACCCTCAATGTATCTTGCTACGTTTTTACACATAAAATCAAGAAGCATTAAGATATTTGAAAAGTGTTGCGAACCTCATGAAATCTTGCAATTAGATTAATTATAGGTATATTTAATGTATTTGACTAACAAAATACAACCTACAAAAATACAATCCAACAAATTAGATTTTAGCATATAAATAAGGGAATCTATATGGGCCTGCAGCAATTTTACAAACTACAAATAGTGTTGAAAAGGATTATAAATTAAACTGACTTTTAACTTGGTTTTGCCCTTGCAATATTGGAATTTAAAGATGACCTCTAAACTGCAAGCATAATTGCTAAAATCATGTGACTTCGAAATCTCGCGACAAATCTAAATTTAAAATATAAATGTCCTCAGCATGTAGAATTGACCACATTACATTTTTTTTATCGGTGAAGTCCTAAAAAGAATTGCCCATCCTTATAAAGTATGTATTTTGTATCTTAAAAAATCGCCGATGTTTCCATTTGTAACCTTAACTGTACTGCGGACTCATATTCAAAAAGGAAACTAAAAATTAAATTGTATGATATATGAGATGGCTCAAAGTTTTCCACCGTCATTTTTTTCTTCTTTATGTACTAATATATCATTACCTTTAATTTATATTATTTGTTCACCTCCTATTTAATACGATATACTCAAGAGAATAATCCGAGTACGATCATTTTTTTACCAAAGCAGCAGGCTGCTGATAGATAAGTTAATATAAACAAACTCATTAAAAATTTGCATTGCGGAAATTCTTATGGTTGTCTTAATAACATTGTTAGCATATGTAATCTATCATTGGATTTTTTTGGCTGATTTGCATCATACCGATTATATGTACATGTATACAACATATATTCTAAGCTTTTCTTTTTACAATGAATTTGACAACGGAATGTTCCGACTACCTGGTCAATACATAGGAGTAGAGGCGTTTGTGACCGCACAATGGAATTTTTTGGTAATTTTTGATATTATAATTTACGAATTCTAAAACTGGTTTGTTATAACCACATTTAGAAGTAAAGAAAAGAAACCGAACTAAAACGTCCATTATAACAGTTATAAAAAAATAAAGGAAACGTTAGAAATGGAATCAGGTGATATTGAGAAGTGAGCAGCCAATGTATTTCACTCACACAAGCTTGTAAACCTTGTCATGATGGGGGAAAATGAAAAAAAAAAGCATACACAATCCAGTATATTGTTTAAATTATAGCCTAAAAATTAATATGATAAAATATTGCCATTCGAATTTAGATTTTCAGCATGCGAAAAATCACAGTAAACATTTACATGTGACTGCAGTCATTTCTAAAGTGTGTAGTTTCCTGAAAGCGGAGGATAAAGGAAGGTGAATGAGTAAGGCGTATACTATCTCAGCCATTATGAAGCAGTCAAACATGAACGACTTCCGTGATTGAAATTTTGAAAAAAAAAAGCCTTGTATGAATTTGAATGACTACTGCTTTGTACTTAAACTTTGTTTATCAACGACGGACACTAAGTTAACTCCAAATGTTTTCATTTTGTTAACAATTGAAGATTTTATTAAACATTTAAGTTTTTAACGTGAATACAGTGGCGGGTTTAGAGAGGACCTGGGTTCTCCTATTGTGTTCAAAATATACATGTGATTTAATAGATTAGTTCTAGGGTGTGGGTGTGGTCCCTTAGCCCGACCTCTAACTGCCCCTCCCTTTCTAGATTTCTGGATCCGCCACTGGAACGAAACAAATTTTATGTGTAAATCATGCCTTGCATTATCAGTTTGAATACACATCACACATATTTCAAGCTGCTTAAATTCAATAAACATGTATAATTTCTTTTCGAGAGAAAATGAAACGTTTTAAAATAATGGAAAACTTCAACTTACCATAACCATATGCAAAACCAATTATCAATGCTAAATAATATATTGCCATTGAAAACAAACCAACAATCTATCACATCGATGACTAGTTACAATGTACATGTACGTGACCAATATTATATTTAAGTATAAAGTAAATCTTCAAGGAAGTTTAACTACGTCATTTGACCTTAAAGATCATTAACCATTACAAAGTGGAAAATAAACATTTTTACTTTTTTAAAAAATGATATATTTACTAAAGAAATCCATCAATTGTAAGCGAAGGTAATAATAATAAATTATTCAAGAGGAAAGAAAAAAGGTTAATCACCATCAAAGAACACTTCCTTATTAGCCAAATACCTGAAAAGGTTAATAGGAGGTAAATTGTATTCATATTTCAGGACAATATGATATCAACAGAAAAAAATTAAACACTTCATGAAATGTACATAGAGTAACAAAAAGTTACAAGCCGTTTAAAAAGGTGTCACTCTTTTGCGTCTATAAGGGACACATATCTGGAGAGTACATTCGGTGTCCCTAGATTATCCCCAGGGATTTTAAATGCACGCCATATGTGTAATCTTCGGATTCTTAGTTTTTTGTTATAAAACCAATATTGCATACCAAACAAATTGAAAGAATGTAAAGTTTCTATTAGAGATCTCGATGATTCCCTCACTGGTCCTATGTGTAAGATTTCAAAATACGCGTATTCTGTAAGAACCGTGCGTAGATCGTGGAATATTTTTATTACTTCTCAGTAAATCTTCCTTAGCTATAGCTGTTAATCTTAATGAACAGAGCTTCTATATCCAATATCAAGTTTGTGGAAATTTGAATTGTAAATCTTCCAATGTTGTCCGCGGGAAGGAATTCACCTTTTGTAAGCACTTGTATTCCGTTGAAACCAAATATTCACTGAAATAAAGGTTAGCAAATAATATATTTCAAATGAACAGTGGGGACTAGCAGCTTCTACATGTATTAATGAATTTTATATTTATAATATAGGCATCGAAAATAGAGGGTTTACCTTTTTTGGTGGTAACCCACCCACCCACCCCCTTTCAATTAACGATATAAGATTTTTTCGGTACACCGGTATATGCGACATTTTGTTATCTTTATACGGACAGCTAAATACAGATATTTTCACATTATAAAGTCCAGAAATTATTCATTTATTTATTCAACT
>NW_026938617.1:0-8640 GCF_032062105.1 Saccostrea cuccullata | reverse complement strand
GGCTAGTTAGGGTTAGGGCTAAGGGATTAGGGCTAAGGGGTTAGGGTTAGGGAGTTAGGGCTAAGGATTAGGGTTAGGGGTAGGGTTAGGGTTAGGGTTAGGGGGCTAGGGTTAGGGTTAGGGGTTAGGGTTAGGGGTTAGGGTTAGGGGGTTAGGGTTAGGGTTAGGGCTAGGGTTAGGGGGTTAGGGTTAGGGCTACCACTCAGTTGACCCATTTATCCCCTCCACCAATCAAATCTGATCACGTGATTTCTCTCAGCCAATCAGAATCCTCCCCTATCTAGGCTGCTTATACTACTCAAAGTATCCATTTGATACACAGTTTTGCACTCTCGAATTTGAGATCCGGGCTGTTTCTTCTTTCAGGATTAATGAAAATAATTTCAAAGTAATTTTGAGTTATTACAAGGAAAACGGTTTGTGGAAAATCGTAAACAGCACAATGATATCAGAAAATATTAAGAAAATAGTTATAGAATTACACCTGGAAAGAAGAACAACGTATTATTTCGCAAGTCTGTTCATTCCAATTTTCTCTCTTGCATTTTTGATGGGTTTCGTATTTCTCTTGCCCCCGGAGTCGGGTGATAGGGTGGGGTTTTCGACCACCGTGATGTTATCAATCGTCGTGTACATGACAATAATACAAAATCAATTACCCGAAGCTTCAGAGCCGAACATATCCATTCTGTTTTACATCCTTACGAGTTATATATCGAATGGAGCAGTTTCAACAGTACTCGTCATCATAAGTCTACGAATGTACAATGGGTCATCAAAACCAGTTCGACTGTTTTCGCGTTATCGTTGTTTCGTTAAGTGTTTCTGCAAAACTGAGGAAGTAACTTGGAGAGATGTTGGAAAAGCCTTTGACAAACTCTGCTTCATCATGTTTTTAGTCAGTTTTATTTTGTCTTTGACTGTATATTATTATTTGGTTCTAGCGTAATACTGTTTCTAACCAGTAACTGTATAAATGTTTGAACCAGGAACTGTTCGAAGCAGACTTTTATTGTTTGTATTAATACATGACATTCATAATGTACAAAATAGGATGTAATTTGCCTATTTCTGTCTAATACCCTAAGATAACTAGCAACACCTCTCTTATCCTGTATCTTTTAAGAAAATTCTGTCATTTGGATTTTATTTTTGTGTCTTTAATAAAATTTTGTTGTTTTGTTTTGTTGTTTTTCTTTTCTGTTCGCTGTTAATGTGCATGTGTGACGTGAAATGATTGTAATGTTTAAAACTCCTCAGAGTGTTTTATTTAAAATGCCATAAAACTACATGTAAATCATACACAAAATAGTAATATTAAAAATGAGCTTATTTTGTAAAGAGGTACATTCCCAATACGAGTAAAAGTATGTAACAGCAAAAAAGTGCAGTTAAGCAATGCACCATCTTTATATGGAAAATGTTATATAGCCCAACTCTAAAACAACAAGCTAATTCAGAGAATTGGTGTCCCCCACTTAGGGAAAAAGTAGGATCCACCCTGACTGAATTAGTAGAATTATTAAATGTATACATATATACCGAAGCAAATAGAATACATGTATGTCAAAATGCATAGAAAGGTTTGATTGCTTATTCTTTATTATGTGTATAGAAGATTCTTTTTATATATATGGAATATTTACCACACTGTAATGATGATTTTATAACATCATAATTTTTTTTATTTCACATGCTGTATACTATCATTTAGTAAAAAAAAAAATAAAGAAGATCAACTGAGAATCGATACCGGGTCCTCTCACATGTGAAGTGAGAGACATACCACTAGATCACGGAGTCACTTTACTTGAAGAGAAGTCCATATGCAGTTCTAAGTGAAGTCACGTACATGTATATATTCATATTCGGTATTGTAAATATTTTACACAATCCATGGTGTTTGATTTATTTAGCATTTATTAAACAGTTCTAATAGATGTAAAAGAACATAAAGTCCGCCGAGAACCTGTTTTATACGCAATAACTCTCCTCATGCCTCTATGCTAAAAATAGCGACGTTATAGTATAAATACTAATAAAACAAACGGGGCGGGGCACTTTGAGAGGGGTGAGAGAGGTACTAGAGAGTTTTGGTATAAAATTACATTGCATAAGCTCAAAATCTTCTTGAAATATCGCCCGGAAATGATAGTGTTACACACAGACAGAATGTATAAATTTACGACGTTGAACTTTGACCTTTTGACCTCAAAATCAATAGAGGTCTTCATTAGGCCACAGGGAGTTGTTATGTAAAATTTCATTGCAATAGCTCAAATGGTTCTAGAGATATCGTGTGGAAACGAAAGTGTTATAACAGACATAATTTGCTTATTTATGACCTTGACCTTTGACCTTTTGACCTCAAAATCGATATGGGTCCTGTTTAGTCCACAGGGAGTTGCTTTGCTAAATTTCATTGCAAAAGCTCAAAGGGTTTTCGAGATATCGTGTGGAAATGAAAGCGTTACAGACAGACAGAAAGACGGACGGACGGACAGACGGACAGAGTTATCACAGAGAGAGAAATTAGAAATGGAAATATTATACATTTATTGCATGATAGTGAAGAATTATTCAACCACGAAAAATCATATTCCCCGAGGACTTCGCCCGAGGGGAATATGATATTTCTTGGCTGAATAAGTCTTCATGTTTCCCGAACATTCATGCAATAAATTGTTTCTTATACTGAAACAAGCAAACCTTTGAAATAAACATATTAAACTTTCAAATTCGGCACCGCTCTCAAATTCACTTTTATTGTTAACGTAAAGTTTTGTGACGTAAACCAGGCTATTGTGACATCTACTACTCTCAGGAGTTTTCGTTCAACGAACGAGAACTATATTGCGGGAAAAGTCACTAGGTGTTCCGAAGAGGTGGAATATGATGAAAATCGTGCCAACGGCCGTGAAATAGTTTTACGACCCGATCACGTGATAACCTAGAACCAATCGGATAACGCGTTGGGTAGAATATTTATAATGAGGTACAATAATACATTTTACGTCGAATTCAGCGCAAAATGATATAATGCCAATGTAATAACCAAATTTTGGATTATTACATTCTGCGTTATTTCTGCAATGACGTCGACGTAAAATGTATTAATCCCAGTTCATTACATTGTCCATTGTTATTACATTTTGCGTTGTAACAGTGCATAAGGACCTATTTAGCATTTACTCTATCCATATCTTTAGCTTTGGTATCATGAACTTTCTTTCGAGACTCGCTTTGGTAAAATTATGTCACCAAGATTTACCGAATATCCATTTTAACTGTATTTGACAATTAAAAACGGCAAAAGAGATATCGATGCGAAATTGAGTTACCTAGATTGTAGAAAGTATCGATGCGAAATTTAGTAGCCTAGATTGTAGAAAGTATCGATGCGAAATTTAGTAGCCTAGATTGTAGAAAGTATCGATGCGAAATTGAGTAACCTAGATTGTAGAAAGTATTGATGCGAAATTGAGTAGCCTAGATTGTAGAAAGTATTGATGCGAAATTGAGTAACCTAGATTGTAGAAAGTATTGATGCGAAATTGAGTTACCTAGATTGTAGAAAGTATCGATGCGAAATTTAGTAGCCTAGATTGTAGAAAGTATCGATGCGAAATTGAGTAACCTAGATTGTAGAAAGTATTGATGCGAAATTGAGTAGCCTAGATTGTAGAAAGTATCGATGCGAAATTGAGTAGCCTAGATTGTAGAAAGTATCGATGCGAAATTGAGTTACCTAGATTGTAGAAAGTATCGATGCGAAATTGAGTAACCTAGATTGTAGAAAGTATCGATGCGAAATTGAGAAACCTAGATTGTAGAAAGTATTGATGCGAAATTGAGTTACCTAGATTGTAGAAAGTTTCGATGCAAAATTGAGTAACCTAGATTGTAGAAAGTATCGATGCGAAATTGAGTAACCTAGATTGTAGAAAGTATTGATGCGAAATTGAGTAGCCTAGATTGTAGAAAGTATCGATGCGAAATTGAGTAACCTAGATTGTAGAAAGTATCGATGCGAAATTGAGTTACCTAGATTGTAGAAAGCGCTGTATGGACGGATCTTATATGTTAAATCTTGAATAGTTAATCTTTGCCCCTCAAAAACATAAAACAAAAATCCCTTTTATGCATACATATGTATACTTAATATTTCCTTTTTAACATTCAAAGATTTTTTTTATTCAAATCTAGCATACTAGGTACTAGGTAGGAATACTAAAATTTATGTACGTTCTTACTTCAGAATCAATACGATTAAATACATGCTTTAGATAGAGAACAGTAGAATTCCAACTGAACAAAGTGAGAGCAGAAAAAACACGATCCTCTTAAAAAACACCTGGGATCAGGTGACACAGAGGTGTGAGCATCCTTTGTTAACTGCGTATACCTGTCGTTACCCTGAACTGGTGAAACTTACAATGAAGCGCATTGAAGTGGTAAAATTTTCCGTTTGGATGAAACGTTTTGAGTCATGTTTTGAACGTCAATTATTACAGAATGGGCCGCCCATTTCTTTAGAAATGAACAAGAAAATTAATATTCGTCATAATGTTTTAGGACACCCCACTCTTTGCGACAAGCCACACGAGTTTCACTGAAATGGAGATTTTTAAAGTTATAAGAGAGATTTAGAGAGTTCCATCTTCTGTAAAACACGTATTACAACGAAATTGTATATACATGTAATTATGAATTTATCATGTTTATCAGAATTAGCAAAACATATGAATTGGTCGAACACGTGCTCACTCTATGTTTATGTAGATCGTCAATTTGATTGGATATTATATTTATGGAATACCTATTCTACAGGTACATAATAAGTCGTCATACGACATAATAAGTCGTACGTACGACATAATAAGTCGTACGAACGACATAATATTAAGTCGTACGTATGACATATTAAGTCGTACGTATGAGATAATAAGTCGTACATACGACATAATAAGTCTTACGTACGACATAATAAGTCGTACGTACGATAAAGTATCTCGTTCCTACGACTTAGTATCTCGTACGTACGACTTACTATGTCGTACATTACCAAGTATCTTGTATGTACGACTGCAATAATTATAATCTATGTTGAAAGAATGTGGTACATTAACGCAGAGGAAAAAAAACTACATTCTGTGAAGTATTTTATGAAATAAAGTAGCATATCCTTCTGGGGAAATTCTAGGATTCTCGGTCGGATCAGGCCGCTTGTTGTCCTTGCAACGGGAAAAGTGATTAATTAATAGGCGACGGCGATACACCAATGAAAAACTACTGTCAGTGAAATAAGAATCCATGCATTTCTTTTTATTCTCTCAGGAAAATCATGTGATATATCCTCAACCTTTTTTGTAACGTCATAGGACATAATTGTTTAGGGATATTTAAAATTGCATACTTCAGGAAACCCTAATTTAGCTTACTTCATGACACCCATCAATAGCCGGATATACAGCTTCAATTGTCTCTAACTGCATTCGTTCATTATAGATGTAATTTACAAATACACAGCTTTTAGACAAGAGAATTATCATATGTGTTTCAAATTTTATAAAATGAACACAATTATATTGAATTACGGAAGACTAAGTACTCTCAAGATGACATGACTGTATATTTTTTGATAACCATTTCAATAAACCCTATACTTCATTTGTTCCAGTATTTCTATCTCGTTCAGCAAGTAAATAACATCACCCCACCGTCGATGGCATTCTCTACTCAAACATTTGTACTTTAGAATAATTATATCATCATGATTTTCTTAACATACTTAAAATAAAATGATCGAAAACCAAACTATAAAACATTTTTCTGCTTGTATAGTGTGGACTGTTCGGTAAATAACGCTTCATCGCAACGCATTGTTTTTTTTTTAAATCAAAATAGCTTTTATGCAGGATCTGGCCTTAAAAAAAAAAAAACATATTTATATATTACGAATAAACCGAATACCTAGTCAGCATGTATTTTCCAATTCGGATTAACAACAATGATTTTTGCTCATCAAAAATTCGTCTTTGAAGGCATTAATTTTCCTCGGAGTAAATTACAGATATCAAATGTTGAAACTTAAATTGATGTTTGACATGTACGAAAACCTATTAGGATCAATCTAGAGTGAAAAAAAATTTAAAAGGTTTTATAACGCCTTTTAAAAAGACGTAATAACGCGAAAAAAGGCGTTATAACGCATTTTGAAAACAGGCACGTAGCATCGTTTTTGAAAGTTGGGGGGATGGCAACCAGGGACATTATTTTTATTTTACTTACCTGTAAAATTTGACACCCCCCCCAAAAAAACAACAATAAATTGCCCAAACTCGAAAATCCTATTTCGTGGGGAAGGGGGAGGGGGGTGTAGTGGCCGGCTTTTTCCGAGGCCAACCTCCTTTTACTTCCAATTTTTTGGCATACAATACTACATTTCCTTCATATCACTATACTGTGGTAAGAAGTTGAGGGGGGGGGGGGGGGGGCAACCAACCTTTCAACCAACCAACCCCCCTTCCCCCGTTGCTACGTCCCTAGAAAAGGCGTTTAAACGCCTTTTTAAAAGGCCTAATTACGAGTTTCCATTCTAAAAGTCGTTATTACGAGTTTCCATTCTAAAAGACCTTATTTCTATAAGGTGTTGTTACACCTTTTCAAAAAGGCGTTATAACGTCTTTCCATTCAAAAAGGCGTTGTTACGCCTTTTGGAAGGCGTCACAACGCCATTTAAAATGGTGTAATAATGCCTTTTTAAAAGGCCTTTATAAAAGGCGTTATTACGCCTTTCCAAAAGGCGTTATAACGCCTTTTCATTCAAAAAGGCGTTAAAACGCCTTTCCAAAAGGCGTTATAATTCCTTTCCATTCAAAAAGGCGTTATTACACCATTTTAAAAGGCGTTATTATGCTTTTCCAAAAGGGTTATTCCTTTTTTTGAATAACCATTATTTTGCAATTAACAGGCCAGTGCTTTTAATACCACCCCCACCCCCACCCCACGCACCAACCACCATCACCACCACCACCACCATCCCCACTCTACTGGCCAAACTCGTAGGGTGACTGTTCGGTAAAAGAACTACATGTACACTGACAAAATTGCTAACGCACCACTTAGAATTCTTCTTTGTTGATTGAACATTTGCCTAATTGATATTAGTTTATATAATACGCCATATTTTCCGATACAATGGGATTGGCAATGTCTTGGTGTCAGAAGAAAACCCCAAAATGACCTTCTCTCCTGAAAACCAGTTTCCCGACATGTATTGCATGCCCCTTTTTTTGCTTAGATATATGCGCCAGGAACAGTCATGTAAAAAGTAAAAAAAAAGATCAAATAATATGCAGCGATTGACTTTTATATCGCCTGCTAGTCATCTAATGCATTGGTGTCCATACCCAGTCCACTCAACTTCCGGTTGCCCCAATTTTGTGCAACGACATTGAAAATGTGGTGTTGTGTTTACTTAATGGATTGGCTCTCTAAAACTAACATTTTTATGTTTACTAATCTATTTGCAACATTCTTTTACTAGAAGAATAAATATTGATTTCAACGTTATTATTATTTTCAAATCTTTCCAAAGGAACCCCCTTCAGACACCATAATGTCTGTTTTTTCATGCTCTTCTGGGATCAAATGCTAATATTTATAATTTTTTTTTTGATTTTCAATTAGTATAAGCATAAAGAAGAAAAATGCTCTGAAAAAATTAGAAATTAATCCCTCCAAATTAGTATGAATAACATTTTCACGTTTTCTATGAAATAATCATGCTTCAGTTGACATTGTATTTATTTATCTATAAACATAATTAAGACGTATCATAATAATATATCAAATTCATCATAAATAAGCTTTGAAAAGTAAAATATTACTTTCATTTGGTGGTGCATTAGCAATTTTGTCCAGTGTATATGCGGTATATTGCATATATTTGCCCCCACAAAAGTAAAATTTTGAAAACTTCCTGAAATGTGCTGTATTCAATAAATTGTTGGAAAATATAAATTAACAGAAAATATTATATGTCAAAGCAGTGTATTCACAGTTTTTGTTTTTATGACGTCACAAACTAGTCCTATTTTATATCCTTTTTCAGAAAGAGGACAAAATGGACAAAATTTCAACAATTTTAGCTTTAAGATTTATAAGACAAGTTTGTTCAGGAAAAATATTGACATATTTTATTGATATAAATTATCATTCTACACATTATATCAAAATATTGATCTTGAACACACATGCGCTCGGTGACTTTTATCAAAATATCGACGAAATGTGTACATTTTTCAGTAAAATTCATAAAAAACTAAAATTTACGTCACGTTTGTCACGTCATTACGTACATATGGCGTCATGATTTTTTTAATAAACGGAACAAGGTAATTCAGTGAATTTGTGTCTGGGAAAAAATAAACCATGGGGGGGGGGGGGGGTTGATCCCCTTGACTGAATTTGTAGAATTATTAATGTATACATGTATACTGAAGCAAATAAAATAAGCCAATATGGATAAATTATAAATATTATATTTGATTGCTTATTCTTTATTTATTTTCCAAATTTATGCATATTTGCATTCAGAAAGAGTCTTGTCATCAAAATTCACCAAAAAGTAAATTT